>NC_048899.1:30546974-30693019 GCF_011077185.1 Oxyura jamaicensis | reverse complement strand
AAAGAGGATCTGTAATTCACAGCTGCAGAGAAATTGTGAACCCCCAAACATTAAATATATTAATAGGGAAAACATTTTCTTCTACCTTCAATGCCACGTATATTTAAAATATTTTCACAAAATATTTTAACTTCCCGTGCAAGACTTCTTTCATTCTCATACACTGCAGCTTTCCTGTTTGCATTTCTTATGCCATTCTTCTCATCCACTCAGCCATCTATTTTTAGCTTGATTTGACATGAATTTCCTTCTTGCCCTTTTCCCATATACTAATTCATCTGCACTGACCTTATTTTCACTCTTAGCAAGTGACACGCTTCTGACACATACGCACACACCTAGAGCTGGAGTGCATCCATATACATTCTCTGTATCTTCAGTTTCTTTACTGTTCTTCTTCCCACCAGAATTCTTCTCTGAAAAAAATTATGTCCTAATGAAGATGGAGTTGAAGTCCTGGCTATTCAGTTTTGTTTAGTCTGTCTATTGAATAAGGTGTTGTATGGCACTATAATACTATGATAGGAGGTCTTTAATTTCTAAATCCCATAGTTGGATGGATTCTAACATGATGACAGTTACCTCACATTTTCAGTATTTTGTTTAAATGCCATATTCCTTCAGTACTACAGCTGTTTGTGGCTCTTTGGCATGTGATGCAATGAGGTTATCTTGGTAAACTTCTGACTGGGCTGGGCTCCATATCACAGAAACCATGGCTGTTGCTGGCAGCGTTTACTCCCTAGGTAACTATTTTAGCAAGTACTGAATGAGTGGGGAAACCAGATCAGGGCTGAGCCACACTGGCACACTGATATAGGGAAACTCGTGCTGCATTTATCCATGCAGCACCTTTCAGTAAATAAATAAAGGACTTTAGCCTCTGGAGCTAACAGCCCAGCATCTTTTGCAAGTGGCTTAATAAATAAAGCAAACAAAAAATGCCTTTGATATCAGCCCTAGAATTGTGCATCCTGTTGCTAACCTGAGATAAGCACAAGCCTTTTTCATATGTAAGAATGCATGTGATCTGACGGTTTCACATTGCTGCTGTCTCTTTTTCCTTCCCTCTCTAAAATGCCAACCCCATTGGAAAATCAATTTTATAGAACTTATCTGTGGCTCTTGCCAAGACCCCAGACTCATTCACAGTACACTGCCCCTTTGTGCCTAACGAGCCTCCCATATGTTGCAGGACTTGTCAGCCATTCTCATCTTTGCCTGTGACCCAGCTGTGTGCTAACGAGGATGGCTACTACGCCTTCTTTTGCAGATAATAAAAGAGACAAGACAGCAGCCTCAGCTGGTGAATTAAAAGGCATTGCTGGAAAATGTGCCCAGTTCTATAATCCTTCATTTCTGAAGGCCTTCCAGAAGCCTTCTGTATGCATGGAGAACTTCCAGGAAGGCTTTGAAGGAGATTTATATTCCTGAAGAATATTTTGATAAATAACACATCTGTAATTTATTTATTTATTTATTTATTTATTTTTCCTCCTTTTCCAATGAGAGCTAAAGGCCCCAAGTACAGCAGTATTGATGTAGTTGTCTGGAACTTGGAATGAGGAGGGGACAGGTTTTGCATGTTGTGAAACTGCAGTTGCTCATCAGCCATCCTTCAGCGCAGTTCCCATGCAGGCTTCTTGAAAACTGCTCAAAGGATTGCCAGAAATATTCAGGATCTGCAGGCTCTACCTATTATTCTCCCATTGTTTCTCTAACTTTCTGTCTTGGTCTACTCACCCATTGTCTTGTCTCCTTTCATTCATTGCCTTGCTGTGCACACACCCTCAGGTAGGCAGGCTGGCCTTGGCTCACACAACCAGTGGGTCAGGCAGCTACAATGGCCTTGACAAACACCAGTTTTTAAAAGTGGCTCTTATGGATACAAGAACAATTCCACTTTTTCTGTAGGCATTTAGCTGATCTAGGCTCCTCTACTTTGTATGGGCTTTGCTGAGATTTTCATTTTCAGATGTATCATATCCGCAGAAATATTTAGTTCCCCAAACTAAATCTAGAATGTTCTGTATTGTCTTGTTCTGCAGCCAGCATAACGAAACAACTCTGTGTTCCTTTCCAGAAAAGATACTTCTCCTACGATGTTTCATAGCAATTGCAAAGTCAGGACAAATGACATTTTTCTGCAGGTCATACATTTATCTCCTTTGTTTGTAAAACTATTTGTTGATGTATTTATTTTGGCAATTTCCAATTTAAGCTTTTTCCTGTGCTTTCCTGTCGTGCTCATCCCACTTTTGTGCCATCAGACATTGCACCCTCCAACATAACCAGATGCTTATAAGGACAAAGTCTTTAACTGGTTTAAATTGTCAATGCCAATAAGGTTCTTGGAGTGGCACTGATTTATACCAACGCTGGTTATTTACTTTCTCACATATTGATTTTAATGCCCTTATACTAATATAGCTAGCATTTCTGATATGATCAGCTTATTTTTATAGGAATTATCATTTTATAGACATGACTATAAGTAACCTGATTTATTGACAGACAAATCATCACCTGACTATATATGTGTCTAGAGAAAGATCCAGCAATCGTTTGCAGTCACCATTCACTTATGCCACACTTTCCCCTCTAATGCTCACACTTAATATACACAGAGTTTCTGTTACTCAGGCTTTTCCATATGGACTGACAATTCTGGTCTGCTTTGCTCTGCCTTGGGCATGTGGCTGTCCAAATGAGTTTATCTGACATTGGGGAAGACGATTTTATTTGATTAAAATGCCCTTTTGTTTGTCTTTCTGGATTCCAAACTTAAAGTACAGAAAAGTAACTATCTAAATCACAAACAAGTAGCTCGCTAGGGGTTACTGAGAAAACAAGATTTTGTTTCTGTGAAAAAAACCAAAGCTGAATGATTTGAAAATTCTTGCATTGCTCATATAAACCACAATGGGTTTCTGTTGCTGTAAATCTTTCTTTACCATTCTTAATGCATCTATTACACTATCCTTTGAGTTTATATATGTTTGGTGAAAGTGTTTTTCATAACATATCCGTATCAGCACAAAGAAACCAAAGTTATCACTAGAGATACCGCTGTAGTAAATAGAGTAACAAATTTCATCCCATCCAATCATTATTCTGGGACCTGTAAAAGGAACTGCACTGCAGCAAATCGCTGCGAATGGGCCTTGGAATATGGATAGCTCAGCAGTGTTTGAACTGAAATACTAAGTTTGGATAAATGCAATGCACAAGCATTGCTTAATAAATTGTATTAAATAACAGTGCAGTGAGAATAGAAAAAGTTCATTAATAGAGGAACAATAATGAACATGGTATAATAAATATTCATAAACATAGAAATGAATTTAGTAACGCATACAGCATCCTTTACTACTTGCTGTAGTAAATACTGTTAGGACTTTTACTACTTGTAAATAAAGGTTAAAGCAAATTGTTTTCTGCTTCATGTTGTACTTTCTTCCTGAAAGGCCACAAATTGGTGATGAAAATGTGGTTTCTGGAGTAATGAGCTGTGTCATTTTTGCCCTAATCAATAAAGTTAAGCACATGTGAAAGTCTGCAGAATCTGATGCTCGAGACAGCTGGACTCAGGTGAGCAGTTTCAGCTGAGAAACAAGTATTTCATCTTCGTTTGTTGCTGAAATTTGCTATGGATATTGCACTCTGTACATGGCTAAAATCACCTAAGCTGGAAGCATGAGCACGTTACAAAAAAACTAGCTGCCTATACCCTTTCATTTTGGTAACAAACCCCATTTCCAGGGCGGTGCTGTACAGTTCAAACAGCACCCTACTGATTTTTGTACTAGTTACTCCTTCATTTACTCTGCACACGTGTTGCTTTTGGCCAGCACGCGTAAATTCTAATTTTACAACATTCACCTTTTCACTTCTCGTTTTGCTTTGAAACGCGCCGAGGAAGTGGTGGCAGCTGTTTCCCTATGTTCTGTGAATCGTGGCCTGGCAGACAGGGTGTTGTGACCCCTTCTTTACCCATTTCCCTCCTTTTTACCCCCAAGTCTCAGACCCCAATCCTGCGGGCACGGCCGGGAGCTCAGCTTCGTTGAAGCGCAGCTGAACCTAATGCACCCGTGCAGACTCTGTCAGGCCTAAAGAGACAACAAGCAGAGCGCAGAGAATACAATAATTACTTAGACATAAAAACGGTCTTTAATTCGTGGGCGTTTTAGCAGCCAAACATCGTGCTTCGAGGGCAGGGCGCTGGTGCCTCAGGGACGCTCGCTGCCCCTCCGCCTGGCGGGCCGGGCCGGACGAGGCCGGGAGCTCCGTACTGAGAGGCCTGTCCCTCTCCCCGTCCCCGTCCCTGTCCCCGTCCCCGTCCCCGTCCCCGTCCCCGTCCCCGTCCCCGTCCCCGTCCCCGTCCCCCGGAGCACCCGGCCCGGTCGTGCCCGGCCCTCCCCCGCCAGCGGCCCGGCGGGGCGCTGCGGAGGCTGCGCGAGGCGGGGACTGGCGCGGGAGGGAGAAGATGGCGGAGGCCGAGTGAGTCCAGGGGCGGCGGTGGCTCCCGGGCGGAGGGGGGCGGCTGGGCCGAGCCGAGCCGAGCCGAGCCGGGTCAGGCCGAGCCAAGCCAGGCGGGCGAGGCGTCGTGCGGAGCCCCGGCTTGGGGCCTCGGGGCGGGGATGGCGCAGAGCCCCCGCCGCGGCCGGGGTGCCCGGGGCTCCGGCGCCGCGCAGGCAGGAGGGGCGGCCCCGCTGGTACCGGCTGCCAGCCCTGCCATGCCTTGCCTTGCCCTACCCTGCCCTGCCCTGCCGGCTGCGGCTCGGGGACCGCTCTCCGGGGCCTGGTGCCGCCGGGCAGGGCTGAACCTGCCGCGGGGAGAGGCTCCCCTTGCCCCCGGACGGCACCGCCGGCGGGGCCGGGCCCGCTGTTCGCGGTCGCCCCGTACTGAGCCTCGGTGGCATCGAGGTGGCCGCAGGCGGTGTCCCGGCGGTGGCAGTGCCCAGGCCGGCGACTGTCGAGCCGCAGAGGTGCCCGGCTCCCGCCCGCCGAAGCGGGGAGGTCAGGGCTCGGCATTGTGGGGTTCCCCACCCGTGGTTTCCCTTCGTTTCGCCGTGGCGTTCACCTCCTGCTTGGTCTTACTGAAATAAATCTCTTCTTTTTTGGTCCCCCCATACGCCGAATTGTTCATAATACATCTTACTATGTGAGAAGTTTGGTGAAACTCTCACAGCAGAGCTCTTCATTAGTATGGGGAGCACTGGGGAGCAGTGACAGGACAGATCTAATTAAAAGACAGTTAAGTGACTAAGTGTTTTGAAAATGTCAGGAGTGATAATTTACTTGTTAACTTTTTGCATAAGGCCAGGCATCCCGTGGTTGCCTTGCGAATGGTATCTGGTTCTCTCACATGGTACGTTTGGTATGTTAAAAAGCTCGGGCTGAGGCCGTGTGCCACTGAAGAGGGAAAGTGAAGTTGTGACTCTGTAACAGTGCCAAGCCTGTAGCTTTCTGTATGTTTTTGCAGTTTTGAGTGTTCATTCCCGAGAGACGAAGGCGTAGAAGTTGTGTTGGTTCAATGTGTGAACTATTCCATCTGAAGGGAAACCCTACATATGAAATACAGGGCTTGAAAGGAGACAGGCTGTCTCAATCATCTGCATGTACACCAGCTTCCCAGACTAGGAGAAAGAGTTGATGTCTTCTTTGGAAATCTTAATTTCCATTTTCATTAAAGGAAGCAATAGTAAATACCTTTGATAGGGAGGTAGTGTGTCTTGCCTGGGAACCTTAAACCCAGGCTGTCAGAGACACTGAAGAGTCCTGATGTTAGTTTTGGTCGGCTACCTTGCTCTGCTCTGCCATTTCCCTGGCATGCCTGCAGCCAGTCAGCAGATAGGATTTGGGAGCTGTAATAAAATAAATGGGAACAGCGTGTGTAGGGTGGGAAACCAGGACAGAAACCACTGCGTCATACTAATTTGAGATCTGGCATTACTTGCTATAAAGACATTCATTGACATATACCCACTGAAAGTGTCCTTGTGCTGTTAGGGCTGTTTGCCTCATAGTAAAAATGTTGCTGGAGTCTGCAGTGCCTTGAATGACTTGCAGCTGCAGGGCTTGTCTAAAAGCAGCAAGCAATTCCCTGGCATAGAAAAGTCCTGTTACGTTTTGATAAGCCTTAACAATTAAGTATCATGTATTTGCCAAAGGGTATATTCAGTGCAAAATCAGGTAAATACAGTTTTCAATTTCTGAAACTGGTTTATGCCAGAGTAAAATAGACTTTTGTTTGATCATCAGCATTTCTAGTTTTTTAAAAAAAGAGAGTAAGATCTGGTCGATTTTTACGTCAGTAAAACACTTTACGTAGTGCCCAGTGGGACAGCTGATGCTTCTTAATTAAGTTGGAGATTATTGTATTCAAAGAATTACAAGAAGCAGAGTCTTGTTAGAGGGAGATATCAAGAGATGGTATAACATGGGGAAATAATGGCTGCAGGGAAATTATTAATAGATTTCCTCAAAGATTGGGAGTTGGGTTGGTCTTGCTTAATATTTGAACTGATGAGCTTGGTTCACAAAATAGAATTGTAGTAATGGTGTTTGCTGATGACCCAAAGTTGGGCAATGTTTATATGTTAAAGAGGACAAAGGTATCCTGCAGGAAGAATTGAATGGCATAAGTGTCAGAGTGATGCATGTTGGATAAAATTTGGCGTGCAAGGTTTGGAGCTGGTACTGAAAAACAGGAGTCTGCTAACAGGAGAGAAGAAAGATGTGAATGTAGTGACAGACCACAGGATGTGAGCAACTGCTTTATGGCGGTGGAAAAAAAGCAAATGTGGTCCTTGGAGTGCCCCAGAAGAACTCATCTGAATAGACACACAAAAGTAGGAACTTTGTATAAGGAGAGCCAAATCTGGAAACCTTCATGTCAGCTCTGGTCTCATTAAAAGGAAGTGCCAAGAGCTATTGGGATGATGAAGTAAATAGAGAGTCCAGTGTTTAGTGAAAACTAAAGCTAAGAAGGGACCTAATGGTTTAACACCCTTCCCTCCCCCATTACGTACAGTATTCTTGTGGAGTTTTTTTTTGTAGTTGGGACCTACTGTTTCTGGTGCCATTTAAGACCTCCCCAGTAGACTGTGAATATTTCTGCCATTGCCAGGTGGGCACAGCCTGCAGAGGAGTTTCTCAACTCAAGTTGTGATTTATTTGTGATTCCCTACTTTCTTTCCTGGAGGCTAAATGTGTTATCCAAGCTCTACTGCCATGCCATCCAGAGGAGGGAAAAAAAATCTGGAGCATCTCCCTTTTGCTGGAGGGAAGTGTTGCAGTGCCAGTGTTGCTGCAGACGTCTCAATGCTCGGTGTGAGTCAGGGTGCTGAGTAAGAAGCCCGACATCGTGGTTGCCGTCTTCCCCCTTCATCTCCCCGAGATGTGTTCCTGATTACAAATATCACTCAGAAGCAGCTGCATAGAAGAGATTCTGTGTTCTTGGGAGGGCTCTGCTGCCTCCCCGAACTGCCAGCGGGAAGCTAGGTGTGATAAGAACATTTTTTGTTAACCTTTTGTTTTGCACCTTGGAACTTTTTTGCAGTGCGGGAGGATACCTCAGCATGGCATCGTGTCTTTGCTGGAGGTATCTGCAGTGTCTTAGCTACCCTGGATGCATTTCACTTGCCTTTTGGCATTCGGTCAGCAAAAGGGAAGGCAGGTGCCTCCGCACTGCCCTTACGTCCTCAGAGAGCCTCCTCGGGATCTGCTGAACCTAAGTGGAAGGGGAAGGATGCACTCACTGTTTTGGCTTCCCTTCCATCCCTGTGGCCATAAGTAAGAGTTAACAGAAGCTGCCACCAGCTGGCAGTTTCAAATTTAAAAACAATGTCAGGGCTTTTTATTTTTTATTTTTTTTTGAGTTCCAGGTGGCTAAGCTGCCGATCAAAACTGTTGTTATACACGAATGTGGCACCAAATCCGTGTATAACAAGACTCTTGACTGACAGTTTTGTTTTTTAAAAAGAGTGATTGGGATGGGAACTCTGCCATTCACGTAGTGCCTGCAGAGTTTTGCATGTAGGAAGCCATCCAGGGCACGGGCAGGTGGAGCTCCTTTTTTCCTTCACTCTCAGATTCTTTTCTGCCTGTCTACAATTATAGTTTGTAATAATGGATGGTAGCTTTGACAAAATGTTCCTTTGGTAAACGTTTTCTCTGTACCGAGGTTACTTTTCTGGTTCAGCAAGTTATTTGCTCTTTATCTGGGATTACGCAAATTGGTGCACTCTGGGATAGCTGAAATTTTGACTCCATCCTGAAAAATATTTCTCAGATTTCACTTTCCAGTTGAGAAATGTTTTCTGGCTTTTCTTCAAGAAGAAAGATCTGTGAACCCCTGTGGCTAACTTGAAACCAAGGGCTGTCTTACTTCTGAATTACATAATCTCCAGTTGTTTAAAGGAGGGAATTAAGACAAAATTTACTGTTACTGTGAAGCAAGCCTTTCTTCCATCTGATATCAGTTATGTTTTTCTCATTGCTGTGGTTTTGCATTCCTAGCTGTCCTATCCCACGTTTTCTTCCTTGTCTCCTAGTAGATAAAGCTATTTGTAAAACCTGTTTTCTTTGTAAGGCATTTTTGCAGCTGTGGTTGGTTCCACTCTCAAAAGACAAGTTGCCTCTTCAGAAAATTCAGGAAAAAAATATAAAACCCAATTTCTGATTTATTTAGGAGAACTATGTATAATGTTTTTTACATCTGATTTTTTCACCATCATTTTATTACTTTTCAGGGTTTGGGTATCTCCTAATTGAGGAGAATCAAAATACCGACTACAAGTGAATCCTCCTCAGCCAGCCTGTTGGATGCCTATGACAGCATAAGAAGTCATGGCGGAAAATGACGCAATGCCAACCTTACCAAAAAAGTGTGGTCCATACATTTCATCTGTAACCAGTCGTGGCATGAATTTGGTAATTCGTGGTATAGTGCTGTTTTTTATTGGCGTGTTTCTTGCATTAGTATTAAACTTGCTTCAGATCCAGAGAAACGTTACTCTCTTCCCCCCTGATGTGATCACAAGCATCTTCTCCTCAGCTTGGTGGGTGCCACCTTGCTGTGGCACAGCGTCAGGTAAGTTCAGTTGTGTATTTATGCCTGGCATGGAGATTAAAGGCTGGATAGGTAGTTAGAGTTGCAAAAAGCTGCATTTGAAAGGTGTGGAAAATTAAACATTTCTCATCAGTCACATTGCCTTTTCTAAGCTATTGCTATTCAGATCTCACTGGGTATTCACAAATAGCATGCGTGTGTCCAAAAAACATTGTTCTGCTAACTCATTACGCTGTAATATTGTTAGCAGAGTATAACCTTTGCTTTTTCTTCTGGGAAGGTGGTGCCACTTGTAACTTTGGGGCTGGTTACAGGAATATGCTCTACAGGCAGCCCATGGAAACAGCCTGGAAGCGTCAGATGTTGTTGCACACTGCAGCTTGTTTTTGAGCACAGTGAGCCACCCCCAGTAATGCTCCGTTTTGTGGTCCAGTTTTCCATTTGTTCCTCCGTCCAGTTTGAGGTATTGCTTTAGTTTTGTAAAGTTCAGAAACCTGACTGTGTCTCGGGGAGCTAAGGCCAGATACTCAGTTCGCAGTTGTAGAAGCCCGTTACAGAACAGAGCACCTCAGTTAGATTCATATATCAAGTCGGATGATGTGAACATGCTTCGTTTCTCCCATAACCACGTAGGGAGTTGAAGATTTTTTGTGTGATTTGGGAACTAGTTTAAGTGAGATGTCTATTGTAGGTAGTAAGAAATATCCCTTTTGCCATTTCTTTCTTCTTCAAGTATTGAGTACAAATCTGATGGAGGTAGGCTTTCTACTTGGCTTTGAAGATTGTTGATCACATGGGTTGATTTTACAGTTCACTAAGGGAATATTCTTAGCAGTGAGGTCTGGAGGAATTCTGATTTAATGAACCTTCACAGAAAATGCAGCATCTTCTCAGAGATAGTTTTAATAAGATTGAGAAGCTCACTTCTCTGGGTATTAATCATAGCATCATAGAATGGTTTGGGTTCAAAGAGAGCTTGAAGATCAACCCCCAGCCATGGGCATGGAGATGAGGAGAATCAATGAATGAGTTTTTGAGTTGATATTACTGTTGTGCTGGTGATAATATTTAAGTCTTTTTTTTCTGCTCATCTAATTGCTTTCGTTTTGATAGCTTGTTGCAATAGCTCTCTGAATCCATCAGTTTTGTTCTACTGTGGAAGTGCATTTGGCATATTATGGCCAAAGTTACATACCTACTTTATCTGCTGGTTGTCTTACTCCTCTTTCTCTTGTCTTGCTGTGATTGTGGATTAGTTTTTTGGGTTGTATTCTGCAACTTTAAATTGGTTGTCCAGACAAACACGTCTGGTAAAGAAACGGTCTTTGATGTATGGAGAAGTTTGGTTTGAACACTGTTGTAGTTGTGACAGTTCAGTTAGTCAACAGTTTTTCTATGTCTTTCTATGTAGGAATGATTTAGGGTGTTGTGGTTCTTAGCATGTGGATGTAGCTGTCTGTAATTATTACTTGGAAAAGGATGTCCCATGTCTGTACAATGTGACAAGGATGACATGGTTGAAAAGAGATGGAAGGACCAATAGTACACTTTGTGTTCTATTAAAACCATGTTCGCACACTATTTTTTAAGCAGTACTACTTCCTATTTCTCATTCAAGGTTTCTCTGGGGGTTAAAACCGACAGAATTCCATCCTGCAGCAGCAACACATAAAGTTCACTGTAAAGTTCGAACTGTGAACTGTTTGCATCAGGTTGTACCCTAGGCACTCTTGGTTTGTTTGAGAACACCATCTGCAGCTGTGTACAGGGAAGTCAAAAGGCTTCTCACGTGTCGGTGGTTTTGATGGAAAGACTGGATATTGTTTGTAAAACACAGTCATCTGTTAGATATTTGCACTACTTCCTTTTAAACCGCCTGATTTAAAGATACTTCTTAATTGGCTTTTCCGAGCAGAAGTGACACCTGCTAAAGTTTGAGTTCTTTCTCTTTTATTATCAGTCTTTTCCATTTACCTTCCTTATCCCCTCTGCTAGCACATACAGACAGGCAATCTCTATGGTACATGCTGATAATTCACCCATTTTCTTACCGTTTATGCCTGTACAGCCTTCCTGGAACTGACACGAACATTTCTTTGCAGTATGGTTTATTATTATGAACAGAATAAAGGTGTTTTGCATATTTATAACCGGTGGTGATCGAGGTTGCTTTCAGAGAAGTCCTTTCATCCACCCCTGTTATTAGTCATCAGTTTGGCCCAATGCCTTTGGCAAGAAAATTGCTCATGGAAGATTTTTTTCCTCTCTAGCCTTACTGGTGATTTATTTTCCTGAATCATGCAGATCAGTTTCCTCTCTGTCTGAATAAAGAGCATTTGCCATAACATACCTCCAGCAGCATGCCAGGCTGAGGGTACTACAGTCCATGCCAATTACTCAGCCTCTGCCTCTCTCCTGCAGCACCACTTTAACTTTTAGCAGCAGTGTTAATCCTTAGTTGTGTTGGTAACAGTCTTTTTCACTGCAACTGCAGTACAGAATAAATTTATGAAGAAGTGTTCAAAGAACATAGCAGTTCCCTGGGGTTGAAAGTCCTGTTTGCTTTTAGTATTCAACAGCTACTGCAGGTTCTTGGCTTTCCTTCTTCTGTGCGAGCCTTTATAGTAGCACTGAAGAAAATAAAAACATTATCCAAACAAAGACTGCTTGTAACTACAAGAGAAGACAGAAAATATTGACATTATAGAGAACGGTTTGCCCTTACTGGGGTGTTTGTTTTGCAGTTATTTTAAATGCATGTTTGATACGTGGGATTTTCAGAAGTGCTAGCCTGCAAGCTATTACTGCTCTTCTAGAACTATGCTGTGATAGTGCAGATTCTGGTAGGGTGCAGAGTGCTTTGAGCCTCAGCCCTTAGTTCAAATCGGCTCAGTTTTACTACTTCTGCTACATCACTGCTGCTGTGGTTGACAGTGCTGCTGAACAATTCTACGGGGCTTTGTTAAATAATGAAATTGATTGAAATTCTGTTTTGTTGCAATGTGTGTTTTGTACCATGTATGCCTAAAATATTTGTTTTGGTTACAATAATTGTCTAGGTAGTCTTTGTTTTAGTTAAATATTGCCAGTACTTTTAACTTTTGGACCTTTTTTCTTTCGTGTTTCCACAGCTGTGATTGGGTTATTGTACCCATGCATGGACAGACATCTGGGAGAACCACATAAATTTAAGAGAGAATGGTCCAGTGTAATGCGATGTGTCGCAGTCTTTGTGGGAATAAATCATGCCAGCGCTGTATCCTATATTCTAATGAAATTGGTGATAGCAAATAGGTTTCCAGTAAAACAAAGCTTACATAGTCATGGTGAATTGCTGTTAAAAGTATAATGTGTAGCATGTTTGCAAAGGAAAGGCAGAATATGTCTTACTGTTAAACTGTGATAGCATTATTGGAGGTGGTAAGTCTCGCATTTTTTGGTTCTGAAAAAGTTTTTCGTTAGAAGTGCTTCAATATTGGGCTTTGTCTTTTAGTCTTTATCTCTGAAAAATTAATCACAGAACCGTAGAACAGCTTGGGTTGGAAGGGACTGTAAAGATCATCTAGTTCCACCCCCCCCACACACACACCTCCAGGGATGGGGCACCCACAGCTTCTCTGGGCGGCCTGCTCCAGTGCCTCACCACCCTCCGAGTGAAGAATTTCCTCCTAACATCTAATCTAAATCTCCCCTCTTTCAGTTTAAAACCATTCCCCGTTGTCTTGTCATTATCTGACAGAGCAGAGTCGCTCTCCATCTTTTTTGTAAGCCCCTTTTAAGTACCCAAAGGCCGCAATGAGGTTTCCCTGGAGCCTTCTCTTCTCCAGGCTGAAGATCCCCAACTCTCTCAGGCTTTTTTTCATAGGAGAGGTGTTCCAGCCCTCTGGAACTTTGTGGCCCTCCTCTGGACCTACTCTAACAGATCTACATCTTTCTTGTGCTGGGGGCCTCAGAGCTGGACACCAGAATAGAATAGAATAGAATAGAATAGAATATCCTGAGTTGGAAGGGACCCTTAAGGATCATCAAGTCCAACTCTCGACACCGCACAGGTCTACCCAAAAGTTCAGACCATGTGCCTAAGTTCACAGTCCAATCTCTTCTTAAATTCAGACAGGCTCGGTGCAGTGACCACTTCCCTGGGGAGCCTGTTCCAGTGTGCAACCACCCTCTCTGTGAAGAACCCCCTCCTGACGTCCAGCCTAAATTTCCCCTGCCTCAGCTTAACCCCGTTCCCGCGGGTCCTGTCACTAGTGTTAATGGAGAAAAGGTCTCCTGCCTCTTGACAACCCCTTACGAGGAAGTTGTAGACTGCGATGAGGTCTCCCCTCAGCCTCCTCTTCTCCAGGCTGAACAGGCCCAGTGACCTCAGCCGTTCCTCATACGTCTTCCCCTCCAGGCCTTTCACCATCTTCGTAGCCCTCCTCTGGACACTCTCCAACAGTTTCATGTCCTTTTTATACTGTGGTGCCCAGAACTGCACACAGTACTCGAGGTGAGGCCGCACCAGCGCAGAGTAGAGCGGGACAATCACCTCCCTTGACCTACTAGCGATGCCGTTCTTGATGCACCCCAGGACACGGTTGGCCCTCCCGGCTGCCAGGGCACACTGCTGGCTCATATTCAACTTGCTGTCTACCACGACCCCCAGATCCCTCTCTTCTAGGCTGCTCTCCAGCGTCTCATCGCCCAGTCTGTACATGCAGCCAGGGTTTCCCCGTCCCAGGTGCAGGACCCGGCACTTGCTCTTATTGAACTTCATGCGGTTGGTGATCGCCCAGCTCTCCAACCTGTCCAGATCCCTCTGCAAGGCCTTTACGCCCTCATTTGAGTCCACAACTCCTCCAAGTTTGGTGTCATCAGCAAACTTGCTCAAAATACCCTCTATTCCTACATCCAGATCATTTATAAAAATATTGAAAAGTACCGGCCCTAAAATGGAGCCTTGAGGGACCCCACTGGTGACCGCCCACCAGCCTGACGCAGCTCCATTTACCATAACCCTTTGGGCCCTGCCCGTTAGCCAATTGCTCACCCATCGTATGATGTTTTTATTTAGCTGTATGGTGGACATTTTGTCCAGTAGGATCCTATGGGAAACCGTGTCAAAAGCCTTGCTGAAGTCCAAAAAAATCACATCAGCTGGTTTCCCTTGGTCCACCATACGGGTGATCTTATCATAAAAGGAAATCAGGTTAGTTAGGCAGGACCTACCCTTCACAAACCCATGCTGGCTGGGACCAATGACTGCTTTGTCCCCCAGGTGCGCCTCAATAAGTCCGAGAACCAACTTCTCCATGATTTTACCAGGCACTGACGTGAGACTGACAGGCCTGTAATTGCTAGGGTCTTCTTTCTGACCCTTCTTGAAAATTGGCACAACATTTGCCAGCTTCCAGTCTACTGGGACCTCTCCAAATTCCCAGGATCGTTGAAAAATAATTGATAGAGGTTCCGCGATGACATCCGCCAGCTCTTTCAGCACCCGGGGATGAATCCCATCCGGACCCATGGACTTGTAGGGATCCAGGTGGAGTAGCAAATCCCGCACACGTTCAGGGTCAGTTGGGAGTTTGTCATCCCCACCGTCCCGGTCCTCCAGCTCAGGGCACCCTGGGTCCCGAAGCCCATCATCGGCATTGAAGACAGAGGCAAAGAAGGCGTTAAGCGTCTCTGCTTTGCCTACGTCATCGTCTGTGAGGAGACCTTCCCTATCAAGGAGCGGCCCTATGTTTTCTTTAGTTCTCCTTTTTCCATTTACATATCTAAAAAAAACCTTTTTATTTTCTCTCACAGACACAGCCAGCTTCAACTCTAGCTGTGCTTTGGCCACTCGAACTTTCTCCCTACAAACACGAACAGCATCCCTGTATTCTTTCCATGACGCCTGGCCCTCCTTCCAGTAGCGAAACACTCTCTGTTTCCGCCTAATCTCCATTAGAATGTTCCTGGTCAGCCACGCCGGCTTCCTGCCCCGCCTGCCTGACTTGCGATATTTTGGAATTGCCTTATCTTGTGCTTCTAGGAGGCATCGCTTAAAGAGTGACCAGCACTGGTGGACATCGAGGCCTTCAAGAGCAGTTTCCCAGGGGACCTTACTGACTAGTTCCCTGAGCAGCCTGAAGTCCGCTTTCCCCATATCTAGGGATGAGGTTTTGGTGGCGCTTTTCCTTCTGTCACCATAAATGTTGAACTCAACCACTTCATGGTCGCTATGACCGAGGCGGCCACCAATCACCACATCTCCCACCAGACCCTCTCTGTTTTCTAGCAACAGGTCTAGGAGGGCACCTTTCCTAGTTGGCTCCGTTAGCACCTGTACCAAGAAGTTATCATCTAGGTGCTTCATGAACCTCCTGGACTTGCTCGTGTCAGCCGTGTGGCACTCCCAGTTAACGTCCGGCAAGTTGAAGTCCCCCATAAGGACAAGGGGAGTTAATCTCGAGGCCTCTCTTAGTTCTGTAAAGAATAATTTATCAGCGCTATCATCCTGGCCAGGCGGTCTGTAATAGACTCCCACAACTACATCCCCTTTATTCGTTCGTCCCTTGATCCTTACCCAGAGGCTCTCAACTTTGCCATCTCCAACCTGAAGTTCCACACAGTCCAGCCCCTGCTTCACATACATCGCCACCCCACCACCTCGCCTACCCTGCCTGTCCCTCCTGAAGAGCCTACCCTGCCTGTCCCTCCTGAAGAGGCCCCACCAGACTCCAGGTGGGGCCTCCCGAGGGTAGAGAAGAGGAGGACAATCCCCTCTCTCCCTTCTGGCTGCTTCTCTGTTGATGCAGCCCAGGAAGCAAGAAATACTTACAGGGTATGTGTGAAGCCCATGCACTTTGCAGAGAATGGGGAAATGAGGGGACCGGGTAATACCAAGGACTTCACACAGCATTTTCCAAGGCTACTGCTGTTACCCCATTCTACAAACGGGCCTTGATGCTGAGATGGTAGTTACCATTCCTGTGGCCATTCACTAAGCGCAATTAGAAGTCACTCCGTGTGTTTCACTACTTTATCTTCCTCCTATTTGTGCAGCTGTTCATGTGTAACCTTACACAAATGTGCTGGAAACTGGCATTCCTTCCGTCTGAAGCAGCTGGTAGTGCTGGGGGCATGCTGGATCACAACAGGGCGTTTGTCATGTGGATTGGTGCACCATACTGGCAGCATGGTCCCAGTGGCTCTGTGTAGTCATATCCAGTGCCTCCTCTGCTAGGTAAAACCGGTGTCTGTCTATAAAAATGGTGTTCTTATAAATGGGTCAGAAAGAAAATTTATCACCTCTGGAACTCTCATTTCTTTCAGTGTCAGCTCCAGCACAGTTACCAGAAATTTGTTGGGGGAGTGTTAAGAAGTTTCTGATTGTGTGCTACTGAATCTCCTCATTTCCAGAAGAGCACAGGTTAAGTGAACAATGTAAGGGCTGGCTGAATTCTTACTGAGGTGACTTGGCCCTTAAATGGTTTTTATTTTATGGTTTTGTTCCTGCAAGCCATCATCAACTCCAGATGAACTGGAGTTGTCGAGGTTCAGAGTCACTCTGGCTGTCCCAGACAAACCTTGCTTTTTTGTCAAAGGTTCGTTACGGTGGTCCCGTGGTTCTCACCAGCCTTGGACCATACCTGATCTGTAAGCGCATACAACTTTGCTTCTTTTAAGAATGCAAGAGAGTTGACAGCTTCTCTCCACATGGGTCAGATTATTTGCAGCAAACCATCTTGCAGTTTTCTAACAGCTGTTACACATATTCCAGAATATCATTAATGTACTGTCTGTGTTTCTTCCTTGACAGCTCTCCAGACAGCTTTCTTTTCAGTTTATTACTCGTTCTGCACATTGCCATATTTGGTGTGGGTTTTGTTCGTTTGACATTTTTTTCTGATGCTATTGATTTTTATCCTGTAATTAATTAATTTATTCGCTAGCTGAACTTTTCTAATTTCCTGTAGGTCTCTCTCCAGGCCTGTGCAAGAAAATAGGACGGTGGTTTTATGTTGTCATCCCATAAATTTTCTTTAAGGCTTATGAAACTTGACAGCCTCCTTTTTAATAATCTGTTTTGGAAAGGACTAGTGAGGATGAGGTAGTATTTCCAAAACATTTTGAAGAAGGTGAGATACTGCAAAGATACCTCAAGCAATTCACAATTTTATTGAAGGTTTGATAAAAACTGAATTTCAGTGTTGAATGCTTTCACATTAATAATACTTACGTTTTGTTTTATAGAAAGCATTATTTTTTTAATGTTCTGCTGAATGTAAACTAGCGTGTAAATTAAACATAACTGCAATTAAAGTAAGAGTGACAAATAACTTTTTTCTTTATACCTGATAGCTATATGGTATCTGATACAGTTAGTTTGTGTCACAATAGAAATTACAGAACTATCTGTTGTGCCAAAATATGATAAAAGGAATTAAGAAAAGTATTTGATATTTCCAAGCTTCTCCTTAACAATTAACCCAGAAAGTGGATTTTGCCAACAATATCCAGTTGTCTCTGACATTAGCAGCCCTGTCAATTGGATTGTGGTGGACATTCGATAGATCACGAAGTGGCTTTGGTCTTGGAGTAGGAATTGCTTTCCTGGCCACATTGGTGTCACAGTTTCTGGTCTACAACGGAGTTTATCAGTAAGTATTTTAATTCTTTTAGACTAAGTTATAGTATCGTGAAGCTATATGATAAAATCAGAATAACTGAAGGGGCAGAATTTGTCACGACTTCCAAAGCTGCCAGCACTTAATTTGGATTGTAAAATAAACTTGTGAAAGCTTTGTGTTTGCAGGTGAGTTTTTCAGCTGGGAGCTGTTTTTTTCAATAAAATTGCTGCAGTTACCAATAATGCATTTTTTTTTTTTTAGTTTAACAAATGGGATTATAATCAGTAAGAAGCCTCATGTGTTATTTGCTGTAAGCGATTAAGTTTCTATAATAGTAGCTTTTTGAGTTGAAGTGTCCTGTTACTTAAATCTGTGGATTTGTCTCCTGTGATTGGAGGTCTCTACGTATTGCACAAGACTGAGCTAAAAAAATGTATTTTTTCCAGATACACATCTCCAGATTTCCTTTATGTTCGTTCCTGGTTGCCATGTATATTTTTTGCTGGTGGAATAACTATGGGCAACATTGGCAGGCAGCTGGCAATGGTAAGTTTGGAGGGGAGGACTGACTGCCTTCTAGTAGATGTAATCCACCTAATTGTTTCTTTCAGGGATACCAATCAGTTATTTGAATTGTGGAGGTGGAGTAAGGTACTAACTGGTAATCTTTGCTTTTTTATCTAGTTAGTGAGCCATTAGCACTGTTAGCCCATCATTTTGTTCTGTACATTCAGTTGCATTCTGTTAGTCATCTCAAGACTAGGAGCTAAATAAGAACACCAAGTGTGCGGACAAGTCGAGCCATCCCCTAAGTCTGCTGCTCACAGAGGAAGAAATTGCAGCCAATAGCATGTGCACAGAACCTAGGGAGACCAAACTTACATGGGTGAAGTGTAAAATGAGCTATCTTAACACTCATTTTGTAGAAAATTCTCCTTCATAGTCTTTTTCATTATTTATGTAAATTACTGTTGATGTTTTGTCAACTTGTGTTTTTCAGTATGAATGCAAAGTCATTGCAGAGAAGTCTCACGAGGACTGAGGAGAAACAATATGCACCTTTTAAACAGGAAAATATCTGACAAATGACTGTCGGAGGAGCATAAGGAACACTTGACTATGAAATTGCCAAAATGCAATTTTTTTCCCTTCAGTGGTATACTTTACTGCAATCTGTGATTGCTGCTTCTATAGAAACCTTGATGTCTGATTTTTGATTACTGTGAAGTTACAATAGTATGCAATACATTTGACAATATTGGTTCAAATATAGGATTCTTTTTTTCCCAAATCTAAACCGAGTTTACCATAAATTTTTGTCTGTCCATAATGTTGCAGTGCCAAACTGAACCTTTTGCACTACATTTCTGTAGCTGAAACTTCTGCTTCACTTTATCTTGAAAGTTTTGAGGAATTTGTTCTTAATAGCGCAATGAAAGACAAGGGATTCAGAGTTAGGAATGAAGATCTCTCTTTATATGATGATAGCTAGTAATACCTTTAAGAAATTCATGGATTACAGGTGAGCCTTGATGCAATAAGTAACTGATTTCTGCCTATTAACATGCTGTATCATTCTTCATTGCAGGTGAGGAAACTTAATATGGACTGTGTGGGTTATTGCTGTATCATTTCATTTGTCTGTGATCCATGCCCAATTTCCTGTATTTAGAACATGGAAATGGAAACTGAGGAAAATGGAAACTGAGGCTTCACTATTTTTCCCCCTTGTACAACCAATATACATGCTTGGATTTATGTGGATGACGGTCATTAGATGTGGACAAATTCTGAAACTGCTTGTACTTAGTACCAGGATAAAATTTGGGTCAATATTGTACAATTCCTTAAGTTGACTTGTGTTGATCCCTTTTATAAAGGTGTTTTTTTGTTTTGTTTTGTTTTTTTTAAATTAAATTTAATTCTGCTGAACTAAATCAGCCACTACCATATAGTGTCAGAAAGACCTCTATTACCAACATTACTCGTGATTGTTCTTGTCTTCTCCCTTTTGTGTTTGCAGGGATTGGCAGGAGAAGGCAAGGCTGTATTTTAGGTACTGTTGTAGCCCTTATTTCTGTGACCTCAGTCCAGTCACTCATAAATGTATTTGTTCTCATCGCAACTTTCTGAAGTAGAGAAGTCCTGTTATCCTTGTTTTACAGGTGCCTGTGCACAGAAAGTCTGATAGGACAGAGCTGAAATAGGCCATATATTAATTGTTTCCCTTCTTAAGAAGAATTTTAGTGTGATCCATATTCATGGGCATGCATGGAATTCCCTTATGTTGGCTTTACAGCTCCCTTTTAAGAGCATGAGACAAAGGAAACTGCAAGAAGGCAGAAAGAGGACTTGAAGAGGACTCTGCCAGCCTATGCCAGCAGTGAATTTGGTGTGGAATTACTCTACTCTGTTATCTTCTTTCTGTGTTGATGTTGTTTTAATTGTTGTATTCTTTTTGTTTGTCTTGAAGTACTTTTTAAATCTTCCATAAAAGGTTTATAAGAAATGTTACAGTCATCTAAGGAGACTGGAGTTGGTCCAAAGAACAAATAGATGTTTAGACAAGTTTTTATTAATAAATGTGTATATGCATTGTACATGAAGCTTGAAATAGGCAACTCTTTTTCAGTCTTACATACTTAGATATCTAAGTCTGAAAAGTATGCAAAGGAGCGCTTCCAAAAATTATGGTCACAAGAAGGAAAAATTCTTGAATGGGAAAGTGTAGAATCAATAAATAAGCGAGTGATGTGTAAAGAGCTTGGTTCTGCAGCTCCACAGTTTCATTAGCTTATTACAGTTCTATGGCAATTCAGCACCTAAAGCACATTTAGCACATTTTCATTTGGTAATGTTTCAAGAAAGCATTTGCAGATGTTTTTTACCATGTTCTTCTAAACTGAGGTAGACCATGTTTAAGTAAATCTCTGACTAGATAATTCTTTTAATCAAATCATGTGGCAATATAAAGCTTTTTGATTAGTAATTGCCAGGAGACCATTTGGGCATGAACTAAGGGTGAGTTTCCTTAGGCAGGCTGTGGCATCCTACGAAAGAAACTGTTGTGCTTTTTGTACAGTATTTGTCCTGATCTGCCTTCTTTACTTCAACAAATGGTTTCAGCTTGGTGGGTGGAATGAGGAGTCCCTCTTGAATTAACAAGGCATGAATGGCATAAAAATTCAGATGTTGGTGTTTCTTATCCTAACTGTAGGAAATAACATGGTACCTCAGTAGCCAGCGTGCTGACTTGGCAAACAGTTTACTTTAATTGTGACCAGTAAGTGTGTACAACTCAAGATGAATGGTTTATATTATTCACTTGGTGGTGGAACTGCTTTTACCTGCCAGTCTAAATATTTACACAGAAGCAGCCTTGTGTATGTGAAAATGTGTGCAGTATGTGAGAAGTGGTTATTGTGCATTCGTGGCACCCACTTTACAGCAGTTTGCACTCAGATTCATCTAAACCTGATTAGACTGCACTGTCAACTTAACTAACTTCTTTTAAATTTCTTTTTGGAAATTTTGAGCACGTCTTGCAAAGGCAGCAATCATCCAAAATAAATTTGGGTGGAGTCCTTTATTACATGTGTTTTACTTTTTTATTCTTATTTGACTGAAGTTGTTACGAGAATGAGATCTTGGATGTCTCATTTTTTTTCAAACTGCGTTGTAATTTTGTGGCTGATGTGTTCAAACCCTGACAAAGGTTCACATGAATGCTGACACGGCCTTAACTGTAGTGGTGTGAACATGCTGCTACTGTATAGCATGTAATTATACTATTAGACTGTATTAAAAATGTTGTTCAATAGAGAATGAATAAGGTATATTTTAGATACAACTTTATAAGCACTATAACCTCTTCACTAATTAAGCATTGTAAGCTCTATGCTGTTTAAACTGGCAAATTGCTGTTAAAAGCAAAATGTGCATTAAATACAATTGCAACCTTGTTTGAAAGGTTTTTTCTTCTTTTTTTTTTTTTTTTAAGAAATAATATTGACTTTTTTTAATACAGTGAATTGTCTTCTATCAGCAGTCTGATAATAATATTGAGCTGGCATATTGGTTGCACAAAACAGCTCTCTGGAAATAGTTAAAAAAAAAGAAAAAAAGCACGATCAAATCAGCAGTGACTTTATCACAGTTAGCATGCTGAGCTGCCTTTGAAAATTTTGGAAATTTGCCCTTTTGAATCTGCAGTGGAAGTATTTGAACCAGGGGAAAGTAAACTTGATAACTTCAGTTGCAATGCAAAGTATAGAGATTTAGATTTAAATAGTCCTTGAGAATATGGAAGAAAAAAAAAAAGTGATGACAGGAAATCCCATAATGAAATATTTGTATTTATTCATGTTTTGGTCTGGATACGAGCTGAATGCTAGATATTCATTGACTGACTATTCACAGTACCCCTTGCTGTCTCAGAAAAGATGTGACAAGTAGAGGTTTAAAAATGTGTAATGCAAAAAACTCAGGGCAGATCTGATGGAAGGGTGGTTCATCAGTATTTGAGGTGTACATCCCACAGCCATCTCGGAGCAGGACTGCACTACAGACTGAAAGCTGGAGAGAACACAGAGGCAAATGGAAAAGCCCCAGGTTTGTGTTGGATGAGACAAACTGTGACCCAAAAACCTAAGTTTGTTGTCAAAAAGCAGAGAGTCATGGGCGTGCCAAGCGTCTGACCAAATTGCAGGCAAAGATAACTAATTTTACACAGTTGGAGCACTGCGTTCATTCAGAAGCACGTTGGAAGGGCTGCTTTGCTGGCGTGTTTAACTCTCCCTGCCCTGTGAGAGCGCTGCCCTGGGGAATGGGAAATGTAGGTCCTCCCTGCCTGCCTTCAGCCTGTGGCTGTGAATGGGAACTTGCCCATTTCAGAGAGAATATTCCAACCGCTTGGCTGTCAGGCTCTCTTGAAAGGCATCCTGTATCCTGTGCCTCTTTATAACGGGGCTGATGCATGTAACTAGAAGGAGAGAGAGTAAACAAAGTTTTCCTCCGTAGCTCCTGTACTTCTCTTCTGCCATCTGGCTGGGATCTGCTGCGGGGAGCTGTGGGCATGCCAGGCTTTTCATCTCTCCCAGCGTATAAGGAAGGAATATAATTCTACCAACGGCACCATCCTAGACATTTTGCGTATGTTTTTTTTACATTTTGGAGCAGTGTTACCAATAATTCCTAATGGTGACGTTAAGGGATGAACACAACCTATGGAATTGAGGTTAAATGTGAAAAACAATGCTTATAAAAGTACAGGCACAGCTGGTGGAGGGAACGTGTGTCTCGCAGGGGGAATAGCTATCTAATGCTGTTAGTTTTGATGCCAGTACTAAACACAAAGCATAAGTAATTTTGCGGCTTAATGTTCAGTACTAAGCAGTAAATGAAAGGTCAGTCCAACATGTTAACTGTCAGGGGATAGTAAACACTACTTTAATTGCTTCATACAATCAGCCTGGACTTTTGGTGTGTCTGGTGTCATGTTTTGAGCAGCGTGGTCCAAAGCCTCGTCCTTGATTACTTTCCTCCCAGTCAAATGACAAAGCCTCAAATTAAAGGCTAAACTGGGGCTTTTCAGGCAGCATACTGGGGGGTTGTGCTTTGAATGCTTAAAAGCCACTCTGAGGAAGAAGTAGGGGGCATTTCTTGATCAGACTGAAGCCAAAATCCAGGTTTAAGAGTAGTTTTGCGTTTTTTTGAGGCTTTCTTGCTCGTCATTTTTGAAGTGCCAAAGTTTAGCAGCTCCTGCTGCACTGTCACACTTTTCTACCCTGCCCAGCACTACAGCACGTAGGAAACAAAATATACAGGAAAGATTATAACGGAAAAGGGCTTTTATTATGCTTTCCCCCAGGTAAGTGACCTGGGAGCTCGGTGTACGGCATGCCGTGCACGTCAGTGTCTGACTCACGACCTGCAGCGTTCCTGGATTCACATGCATGGGATTAGTTTCTGTACTGGCAGCAGGTCTGCCTGGACTTCTGCACTTAAAAACCTCTGTGTGGGGAATAACGTGATGCAATGTGGTTATGCAGGGATATTCGCACACATTGCCCAGTATTCTCAATTGCAAAGTTCAGGGGTATAGCAATAGGGTCTGTTTTTTATGAATTTGTTTATAGAAGCCCTGAAATTGTACCTTTTAAACAAATATGGCAAAATATTAATTGAAAAGAAATCGTATTTATAAATGTTGGAATTCACAATGAATGTAGTTCTGTTTCTTCTGATCTCTGATTGATTAGTTCAATGTGTGGCTTGCATTATGTGATAAACCTAAATTTCACCTATATATATATATATATATTATTTTTCAATCAAATCTCAAACAAGATTTGCTTCATCCAATTACAGTGAACATGTATGAAAAAAAGCTGGGAGGAAAAGTTCTGCAACTTAACTTGCAGGCTAAAACCTATGCAAGGGGTAGCTCTGACACTTGGCATAATATTGCAAGAAAGAAAAGGGCAATAAGCAATCATTCCAGTTTTCCATGCTGCAATTCAAAGCAAGAGGGGAAGGGGAGCTTTACAGATGTAGTGCATTTGTACTGACTTGTTCTGATCTTCAGCTGCTGTCCAAAGGCATCGCGCTGCTGGCCACGGCCACTGGGCCACGTTCTGGCTTGTCTGTTTTCTTCTAACCCAGCTATGCCAGTTTTTGGCTCAGTGTCTAGAAAACAATCCCAAAATCCAGCGTGAGCCTGGCTGTGTCACCGGGCAGTGCATAAGAAATGTTTTCAGGAAGGTCTAGCTGAGATTGGCACACTCCTTTCGGACTTTGTGAGAAACCAGCGAAGTGGCCCTGGGCGCTTCGGTTGGTAAAGATGAGTTAGAGCTGAGGGAATGGGACTACATGGAGCTCAGGGAGGCTGAAAATCCCTGTAAGGGCATTAAGGGCATGGATTCAATTATAGGTTCTAACAAAAAGCAAAGTTACCTTGCTCTACAGATCGTCATTTCTTGTCTGGAGTGCTGAGATCTGTCGTCATTGTGCCAAGGACGGAAGAATGTGCTTTCTTTTCCTCCTCCTCCTCCTCTCCCTTTGCACTAATGCATAGGAGTCTGAGTTAAGGACAGTTAATCCCGTTCTTGGAATAGGGACTATTTATAGGCTGGGTTTGCACTGAAAGACTCCACTGTTTTCTTTTAAAAACAAATGCTTGTTCTGTGCTGCACGTCAAGTGCAATCACTGCTGAATGAACTGACAAGCAAAGCCAAGTTCTCAGCTGAACTGGCAGAGCTCCACCAACTTCAGTGGATATGCGGTGTTTCGTGCTAGCCTGGAATTTGGCCCACTGTGTTTGAAAGGGATGAAATTGTTTTGAGCTCCTTTCTTTAATGTGCCACAGGTCAAAAAAAAAAAAAAAAAAAAAAAAGTCCTGCATTGTGCAGCAAGTGCGAGCACACAGCAGAATCTGCCTGTCCCTCTTTTCTTTCACTGCTGATGAAAGGTGTCATTTTCTGTGATTTACACTGTGTGCCTTTTATATGGTATATCAGCTCTTCAGGGGGACAGACTCACAAGAATCAGATCTGGCAGATCAGATTAATAATGATGCAAATGCGAAATGTTGGCTACTGATGGGCTTGTTGTCATAAAGGCTTGCCACAATCCTGCGCATTGTGTCCGGTATTTCGCTTGTAGGAAATTCAGCTGATGATTTGTTTTGGACCTGTGTCTGTTCTGATTAAACGGCAGAGAGTGAAATAATCCTGCTTTGTGGGGTTTCAGGCCCCGCTTACCAACCACTTTCCTCAAACCATCGTAACAAGCAAAAATGCAATGGGAGAAGTGGCTTAAGGAAGATAAATTGGAAGCTCCTGAAGACTGATGTTTCAAGGACGTGAATCAATGTAGTGATGTATGCACTGTAGTGATAAGTAGTACAAGAGGTGATAGAAATGTAGTATTATGTACGTAATAAATGTAGAAGTGTAGTGTAAGAAACCGTGAAGCTGGTAGAAAGAGGTATGCACGCATTGCTGGGGAGTGCTCGGGTTTGCTCTGCAGGCTTTGGTCGTGGCACTGTTGCAGCAGCAAATGGCAGTGGGAGGAAGGGGCACGTGGAAAGCTGGCCCCAAGCAAATAAAAACCACAAAGTTTAAGCAGGAGTGGTTCCACGGTCTCCTCCTGCCTATAGCAGCACCAACGTACTTGTCAGTGCAAAGGGGAAGCAATATTGCCGTGTCCTGAGTTCAGTGGGCTATAAAACCAAGGCACCAGGGAAACTGCACAACGAGGAAGGGACCCAGTTGCTGCCAGAAAACCCCACACTGTCTCATCAGGGACGTTTCATAAGCCATGGGGCACAGCATGTGCTTTCTGGTGGGTTGTCATCTAAATCAGGTTTTGGTGGAATACTGTCAAACTTTGATAGTCTGTCTGTGATTTCTAAGGTAGTGGTAACGTGAAACCCAGAGAGATGGGGTGAAGTGGGTGGTGTGGCTGCTACATGTCAGAATATCGGAGATGCGAGCTGGAAAAGGGACCATGTACACATCCCCTGATGTCTCTTGCACAGCTGCTATGAGGTCCACGCAGATATTTCACTGCGGGAAGAAACAAAGAGAACACTGACGCTTGTACAGATGAATTGTTACGGGATTTGATACCCTACTTGATGCTCTCTGATGATAAAGGGACTTAATGGGTAGGAAAAATGCTAAAAGCAGTTCTTGTCACATAAGTAGAGATAAGTAGTGCTGAGTATTTGGTGTCTGCAATGAAGATTGACATATATTCATCATGTTGGCATCACTTAGACGATTAAGGCCTATCCATTCTGCTATCTAAAATTCTCAAGAACAATATCTTAGGACCTGTTGCACTGTTCCCTGAGATGCTTCCCAATACTGCTTGTTGTAAACACATCTTACAGTTGATTAAAATGGTAGCTTCCAACTTAAATTTCCTGGGGGAGGAAAGTAGTTTAGGTACTAGTTTTCCCATACTACTTCAGTATCAGGCTTCTCTTCATCACAATACTACTTCCAATGAAATCTGCCAACCCTTTTTTTTTTTTTTTTTGTCAATTCTGATATAAAACACGCTGAGTGACGCCCAGATGCACTACTTGCTTCTCAAAGCGCCTGCATTTCACCCTGCCAGCCAGCCAACATCTAACACGTACACCTCCAAACATTTACATACGTCCTTAGCTCTCGGGATGTCTTCATTGAGCCGATGAGCCTGGGGCCTGACATAAGTCGTTAGATGACGCTGGCTGCGTTGGTGGGAGGATGGCATTGTGCTGCTGGGAAAGAAGAAGCTGATGCCCAGGTCTGGCAGTGGTTGGGTCCCAAAAGCTGCCGTGGGAAGTAGGAGATGGGGACGGACCCACCTAAACTTCATCCCTGCCACTTCAAAGGGCACCTCCAGAGCCCCGCTCCGAGCCACGCGATAATTGTACAGTTTTGCTTTACAGTTAACCGAGTGGTGAAAAAAAGTGGTTTCTTTTCAACGCTGCCTTGTCAAAATGCCAGGCGCCGCTTGTTTTTGACATTTCCAGCTACTGTTAAATAATAGTCTTGCTTCTGTCATAGCTAATGTTGACTTGAAGGCAGTTGTGCATTTCTCAACTCAAATGCTAAGCAGACAGACTTGGGTCTTGACAAATACTTTCCTGGCTTGCCCAAGGCAAGTAAAAAATGAGATTCTAGTTAATCGTTTGTTTTAAAATTCAAATTGGTGAAATAGGCAATTAAAAAAAATGACAATTTTCATCAAAATTTGCAAATTAAATGTCTCTTTGCAGTCAGAGCAGGTTCAAGAAACTGCAATAGATAATTGCTATTTGAAATCAGTGAAGTATCCAGCATTTTAGGGCCATGAGGACCGTGGCTGTTCTGCCTTAGTAAACCTTGATTGATTTGGTAAATAAGCATTTCAACTTCTCTCTTTAAAATAAATAAGCAATTTTATTGCTTTATTGCTTACCCCTGTATGGGAGGTAAACAAGCTCTGGAGCAGGAACCCTGCAATATCATGCGCCCAAGTGCCATCTGTCACAGAGAATTTCGTCCCTTTATGCACAATAGCTTCTTATGGCATTAGGTCCATTGTAGGTTAATTGATTAGCAGAGATCCTCCTTTCAGTTGTTCCTGCTTTTCTTCGCTAAAGGACCATATCTCTCATCTCCATTTCCTTTTCTCTCTCCTATATTAGCATACTAATCACACTGAGCTCCCACTGCTAAAAAACTCTATCCATTTCATACTGGGGGAGGGGAGAGGAATAAACTGGCATTTCCTGAGAGATTAACAGATGCTGTTTTATGGCAGCAAAAAAGGAGGAAAAGAAAAGAAGTGGTGGCAGAGGTGAGCAGCGCACTGTGCTGGCTGCAGTATGCCACTGAAAGCTGAGACGATAGCCACATAAATATTAAATGCATTTGAGAAGCACTATTAAAATAAATATCAAAGACGAAGTTGCTCACACATCTGTTTCTCCTCAGATTTTGCCACTGCTCTCTATATTTGTTTTCTCTCCAGCTGTTAACACCTGTCTTTCTGTCAGTGGTAATAATACAATGTTAGGTGGGCTACAGAGCTGACAGTAACATGAAAGAATTATCTATTTTTGATATAAGAAACTCCTTTTTTCAGAAGTAAAAAGGTCTCTGTGAACAAAGATATATCCTTGTGCTGATCCTTCAGAGCACTAGATGGTGGATTTCTGTAATAGCCTTTTTTAAAATCAAACTACAGAGAGCTAGACTTGTACTGCACAGCTGAACTTGAGCTGGATGAGACATCCTACAGTGGGCAGCTACTGCTTGCCTTTGTAGTTCTCATTTTATTGCTGACATATTCAGAAGGGTGTGTGCGTGTGGTACTCCTCTCTCCATGTGAGGCTTGTTATCTAACCTCATCAAAAGTGTATGCTGTGCATTGATTGCTACCAGAGGACACGTAACCAGCAGTGGTCTTTTTTACTTATATCTTAAATGAGCACAATATTCACAGGGCTGCCTGAAGAAAGCTTTTTATGCCTTTGCTGTAGTCATCTTAATAGAAGGATGATGAGACATGCCTGGATATCTTGGCATTGAAGGTGATGGGACAGATCCCCAAGCAGCGTAAAACGGGAGAGTCCATTTACTGTGCTTGTTTAACTAATGCTGAAGAAAAAATCTATTTATTCCTTTTGGCCTACAGCAACACAGCCTGAGATTTTGTGCAAAATATTGATGAACCACACCAGAAACATCCCAGGTAAGTAAGAATAATTATGTAAAAGTGAGTATTAGCAGCAAATTAATACTCTTCACCCAACACAAGGTTAGTTCTCTGGCTGGAGTGCTGTAGGAATAGGCTCAAGGCATATATAGGCATGTTTACTTCTCGTGGGAGGTAGCCCATGGGTGAGGAAGGAGTGGGAATGCAAGTTGCCATCCACAATCTTTGTCCTGCTTGTGAGTCAAAGGAGAAAAACGGGTGAATTTTTCAGGTCTTTCAGCACAGATTGCCTTTGATACCTGGCTGAGATCAAGCTGGCTCCCAGACATTTTTTATTTTTTATTTTTGTCAAAAAATTGCTAGGTGTGGCCAACATGGCAAATAGACATCCCTTTCACTCCAGCCTTATCTCCAAATATAGTTTGTCTTTGAGTGATAACAGCTATTAACAATATTAACCAAATTAATATTTGAGTGGTAACAGGTAGTGACAGCTATTTCCAACCAGCAGTAAATTCTTCTCCTTCTGAAGGTCATAGGTAACATTTTGTGGCCATTTCCATCAATGAACGAAATGCGTTTTCAAAAATACTACCTTGCATCAAAATTTGCAATGAAGGGACCAAAATCCACTGTACAATCAATAGTTTGTTTTTTCCCATTTCCACAGCCCTGAAATTCAAAAGTGAGGGTCTGTGTTGGCTGTATGTGGCTATAGAAGTACTTACCACATCCTAGCCATCCCCGTCCCACAAGCCCACTCTTGCACAGCTATGTGGACATTGGTCAAATGACCACCTGTAGAAGTTCAGGCTCCCCCAGGAGGGCAGCAACGTTCCCAAAAATTATACTGGTCCACAAGCAGCCACAGCTAACACCAAGCGGTTGCAGCGGTTGCGCCGGCGCTTGGCAGAGCGCCTTCGGCTCCCCACCATGGCTCCTTGTGCAATGCTGCTCATTCAGACTCCACACACGGATGAAAGGTTTGACCTACTGTGAAGGATGTGGCACAAGGGCAGGGATTTCCTGAAGCGCTCTGTGTTGGCTTCGCTCTTCTGCCATTAAAGCCGTGGGGGAGAAGGGGGCTCATTGTTCCCAACAGGAGAGGATTTAGGCCAAGTCTTCAATGCTTCAAAAAAATCCCACCCAAAACCTCGGTCATAATAGAAAATTGAACCCAACTGTAACTCTGAAAAAAGGAAATAGTGTGACTGCATGAGACATCTCTGTGCTTTCTGTTTGCCATAGGGGCAGCACGTGCTTTGGGGAAATCTTTTTACATGTTTATTTCATGCTGGAACATTTTCCACTGCCTAGGGAAAAATCTGAAGGTGCCAAAATTCGCTGTCAGCCCCGAGTCAGCTCTCCCATGTTTTATGTGCTGTTGGTGCTGATGGGCAACCACACCATACCAGAGCTTGTGGTAACTCTCAGAAACTCAAATACTGTGCAGATTACAGCCAGGATGTTCAGGGAGCAGAATGTCCCTCCCTTAGCAGATGGCTGCAGCCCACTGTGTCCTATAATCACAACATAAAATATTACAACTTTTGCATGCTGTGTTTGGGAAAAGATGCCAAAGTGTAGCTAGGTTTCATAGGATCAGAAAAGTTTCTTTGGTAGGAAATAATTTCTTTGTAATGTTTAGCTTTGGGTTTCTTTTTTTTTTTTTTTCCCTTTCTTCTTTTGTTATTACCAAATAGATCTGTCTTCAATCTGCAAGTACAATAGGTCTCTGAACACGGCACTGTCACAGAGGTAGCCTGAAAAAGACCATTCTTTGCTATGGCAGTGGCCAAGGGTTTAGAAAGTCCTGTAGGCCTACTTGGGCTGACTGATTTGGCATCACTTTAGAGGCCTTTGCCCTGGGAAAGTCTAAGGGCTGGGCTGCTAACAGGACAGGAGCCCATAAGAAGGCAGCTGGCCTTGTGTGACTTCAGCAAAGCATTGTTCTGCTGCCTCCAGGCAATTCTCAGCCATGATAAATGATGCTGTAAACAGGGTGCACAGAAAAGAGCAACCTTCCTCCTACAGACAAATTGCTGTCGTGTTCCTGCTGGCTGCATGGTTGTGATTTTTCCCCCGAGAGCAATCTGTATTGGGATTAATGTTACATAATAAGCGATTAAAGATCAGTGATGACTGAGAAGGTAAGCGATCAAATGTTTTAGCTGATAGACATGTACACATCATTTATCTCACTTTTCTCACAGAAGAAACTAAAACGGATTCCACAGCTGTTAGTCCAAGGCAAATGAAGTCCTGGATTTGATGAAGTGTTGATCCTTCTGCCTTGAGTTCTCCTGGAGATGTTCAAATGTCAGGATAGTTGAGTGGAGGTGAGTCCTTTTATTGCTCTCATCAAGTCCCAGTCCATGTGGTTACTTTTGTGGAGCAAAGGAATCAAGTTAGCTGGGCCATCCTAGAGACCGTAATGTCATGGAGAGGAATTTCTTGTGCTTCACAGTGAGGTTTACTGGCCAAAATATTCTACTGTTCTAGACATGACTGAGAAAATTCTGATTTTTTATGTCATGGCAGCACCTATTATTTTTATCCAAATCATGGCTCTGTTCTACTGCCATTTTTATGCATATGTAAGTCACAAACAATCTGCCAGTAAAAAAAGATAAACCACACCAAAGGGGTGAAACAACGAAAACATCAGGAGAATTCTCTTGGATGAGGGAAAACCAAACCAGTGAGAGCATTTAGTATACTGGTCACACAATCCCCATCTGTCCATGGGCAGTGATGAGGATGCTTCTGTCTAACCCCTGATCCCTGTCTTTTCCTAGTACTACTCAACTGTTTCTTGAGTAGTTTGGGAAAATGCAAATCTGCATAAAATCAACTTAATTCAACAATAAGCACCTTAGCCTGAAGAGTTTCTCCTAGATGGGATTGTTCCCAAGGTTGACTAGATACCCTGAAGCTTCCCTCTCTTTATACTTTGCCAAAACATTTGTGAATTTAGTGTCAAATCCAGAAAATTTCCAGCATGATGAGAGCTGCCATCCCAGCCTCTCCACAGTCGCACGACATGCAACAGCTTCTTCAAGCAAATGTAGGAGAGATTTGTGCCAAGGAGTGGGACATTTAAAAGGAGCATTCACATTTGCTGCCTTTTTTTTTTTTTTTTTTTAATGTGCAATGAATTACAGGTTTCCAGCCAAATTCAGAGCATTGAATTTCCTTGTCACAAAAGCCACCAGCACAGCTGGCAACAGCCACTCTGCCTCGTACCACGGGGAGGGCTGTAAATAACCCCGCAGACAAACTGCGGGTGAACAGCACGAGCCTAAGGGGCCGCAGGTCAACTACAAAACACTGTGTGAAGGAGGGGGGTCTCAGCACAGCAAACAAACAGGTTGGAGCATTTAATGTCATACATGTAACAAATATATTAGAAGTGCAGTCAGGCCACAGATCGTGAATAAGAATTTAAAAATTCCCAAAGTTTGGGGATGTTTATATTAGTATCAGCATTCAAAACTTTTGACAGAATGCCCAAAGTTTTTGGATTTCCCCAGCATATATTAGATGAGGATGTGCAATGACCATTTTTTCTAGCATTTGCAACACATCCCCTCACAAAAACATCCTATGCCTTCACAACTTTGACATTTTGACTGCGGCGTGCTGGCAGCGTTTGGTGAGCAGACAGCCCCAGGCCTAGCCTGGGGTGCTCAACCACCATGTTTTTGCTGTGCTAAAATTTCATCCTGCTTTGGATGAAATATGAAGTGTTAAAAATTGCCATTTCCCTCCTTCCAGTTGCATTCCTGAGGGAAACTTTGGATGCTGGCCAAAAACAATCCTAAGCAAAAGTCCAGTGGAAAAGCGCTGCGGCCCAGGCAGCAGGAACAGGCCGGGCTGCTAGGCCAGGCGTGGGGAGAGGAGCAGCAACAGCGCCCTTTCTTTCTCCCCAACACCTTTATGGTTCTTTTTCCTCTCTGTCACCTAGAGTCAAATCATGGGGCCGGAGAGCTTGGGGTTTGGGGGAGAAGGAGCCAACAGTTGCCAAGCTCAAGGCCCAGCACCAGAATGGCAGGGAAGGGAAGGAGAGGGAGTGACAGGGGAAGACAGGGGAAGTTTCTCCTTCCCCTTGACCAGAGGCATCCCGAACACAAATCCACTACTCCCTCTGCTCAACATCCACTCCCTTGCACTACAAAACATGACCATTAGCATAGCAGTAACACAGCCTGCCACTGTAGGGCATAAATGCACATGGAAGGAAGAAGGACTGTCACACCTGTTGCAGTAAGAAATTGCCCTTGTAAGAAGTTGTGCTGACTCTTTTCTGTTTGTTTTTGTTGTTGTTGTTGTTGTTTTTTCCCTATATTTCTTATGAAAAGAAAAAAAATCCAAATAGAAAGACCAGAAAGCACTGGGAAGATTGCAACGCATGAGAGCTTGGTTGCTCAGAGACAATAGTACACACAAAACCACAGTTCAGTGATTACGTCTTTTAAACAAAAAACAAACAAACAAACAAAAATGTCATGGAGACATTCATGGAAAAGGTATTAGTGAAACAAGCACCCTTATGAAGAGATGGCAGAGAATCCAGGGCTTCAGGGTGGGACAAGTGTTGCCCGTCCCTCCTACAGAGGAAACTGATTCTACTTCACTGTTTTGAGGGTCCACCATACCAGAGATATTTAGGGACACATGCACGCCATGGCAGGGGTTGAAGTCCAGCTTGTGCTCTGGAAGACTGCTGAAGAACAGCCTCCTGTCATATTAATAGTTTTCATACCATAGGAGATCTTGGACAAGTTTTAGCTGCTTCTGAGGAGATACCATAACACACGTGCCTCATGCTCCTTCAGACTTGCTCAGCTGCCAGTCCTGGCCTCCGCTAAAGGACATGGAGAAGCCCTCCTCATGTAAGGCTCCTCTCTTATCTGCCAACCCCTTATTGATATTTCTTCAGGTTCCCCAGAACATCCCACAAGGAACTGGAGGCTTATGTTTCAGCAGCTGAGTTTCATCCTCAGGCTCTAATTCCTCCACATACACTTTGGCAAACTGTGCCTTGCTTGGAAGGCTTCAGTGAGGGGTAATTCAGTAGCAGAGAGGAAAGGCTTTATGGTCTTCTGTGCAAAATACAGTCCTTAGGAGAAGACAACACGCCCAGTTGCTAGGATATGTGGCTGTCTTCCTAGTCCAAACAGGGCAGTTTTGAGTCCAGATGTAATTGCATTCCTTTGGTATTATCCAGAATAACACGTAATGGGACTACCTGGAAGGACATCATTAGGGCTGTGCCAGGAAAACACTCAACACAGATTTGGGTGAAATTTAATCTAAATATTTGAGTTTCAAGAGTTGTGTTCCTATGTTTTCTCTCTCAATGGTGTTCTAATAGAGCTGTTTCTGGCCCTCAGTTCTTTCCCCTTAAGCCACTTTGAGCACCAGATTCTGCTTGAGGCAGAGATGAAACATCATGAAAAACCCTGCTCCACTGGGCACAATGCTCCTTTCAGCAGTAGGGCCAAGGAACACTTCTTAGAAAGGCTTCTCCTTTCTCCACATGGGAGTGTTTTCATTGTACCATCTCCAAAAAAGCTCAGCTCCAGCTCTGTTTAGCTCTACCTTTCCTCAAATACGCAATACATTATATGCTGTCAGGGTGTCTTGCTCACAAAATGGGCAGTTTTCTTTGTTTTTCCTGGCAGGAATTTCTGCCTAGATCTGATGAATAGGGACGAGGCCTTCAGAGAGGAGCACTAGGGGGCTTGCAATGGACTGGGGACAAATATTGAACTTTGAGGAATTTTAAACTTTCAGAAGCATGATGCAGGCAATACATTGCATGGTTTTATTACAAGTTTGTATATCCTTGGCAGGTTTTGAAAGTTCAAATTGTTTCCTCAGACCCTATGATAAATATATATATGTACGTATAGATATTGTTGAATTTAAATAACTTTTATCTCAATGATGCAGTGTGTTGTTTTGTGAAACTGAATTATTTCAAGATAACAGTAAGCCTATGTTTTACTATAGATCATTATGGTAACCAATGCAATTTTAAAGAAGTTTATTTCTCTTAAAAAGTCTATGCAATTTAAATGAAAATTATCTCCACAATCCAACTGGAACAACCCGTTCCTATCCACCCCAATTTAGTTTGCTGTCAAGTGCAATGGAATCCAACTCATTTCTAAAGCCAGGAAGTCCCAAGGATTTTTATTATTATTATTATTATTATTATTATTATTATTATTATTATTATTTTGTCATTAATAATTTCCAGCTTGTTTTTAGTCCAATTTTGTATTGCTTCAGCTTGGAGTTACCAGGCATTTCTGTATCTCAGCCTTAAAGAGAGAGTTTAAAGAGCTCTCTACTGCCACAATTTTCCTCCCGTTATATTATTTGTAGGCAATAGCTAAACTAATGCTTATTATTGACGTTACTAAATTACATGGACTGAACTACTCGCTACAAAACAGGTTCTCCAAACACTGGATCATTTCCATGTCTCTCTGTTGGAGCCACTTTCAGGCTGCCCAAAATGGTCCTGCTTAGTCTGGAGGGCAGGAGCCCCCCTTCCCTCTCTGGGCAGGCACAGGAGGAACAGGAGGCACTGCTGGAGGGAATGCCAGTTTGGGACAGTCTGTCAAGGAAAAACATCCACCCACCTCAAGCATCCACCAGGCAGCCCCCACGCCTCTCAGCTTTTGCTCTGAGGTCTGCTTGAATAACCACCACTGCAGTCCTCAGCCCTGTTTTATGGAGTCTGTGTGTGATTTCCAATGTGCTATGAGGTTGGGACAGCCCCAGACATTTGGCTGTATTAAAGGATTCTTCTTTGGAAACTCATTATTTCTTAAAAACAAGAAAAGAGAAAGATGAGCAAAATCGGCAATTTCCTTAGATCCTAAAATTTCCAGATCTCTCACTCTTCTTATAACCACAGCTCCCATGTAAGCTGCCCAAAGCACTGTCCAGCATGACTGCATTTAATGAAACCTTTTTATTTGAAGATGTGAGATGGGAGAAAAAAGCAAGACATTTTCTCTGATTCAAACCTCTGTTCTCCTTTTTAAGAGAAGCATGGAAATTTCTGGCATGTGAGTTCATGGCATGTGTTTCCTATAATATCATCACTGGGAGAAGTGCACAACAAGTGAAGGGGAAGTCATTTATTGTGGTACCTTCAAAAAAGTGGTCTGGAGATCTGTTCACATCTCCTTCAGTAATTACACATGAAAACATTATGCATGAAGTATACAGCCTGGCAAGTACCCATGTGTTTAGCTTTTGTCCCTCCTTGGTTTGGGGGACTGCTGGCACGCTGTAGGTTAACCATGGGGGTTTGAGGCATCACCATCTCTGACATTTGATGAATCCATCTATATCACGAAGGGTCACACGCTAAAGCCAAATGCTACAAGCACAGTAAAGGCAAAGTCTCCAGGAAAATGCCCTGTGAGCCTCATGTACCGCGTGCGTACAGTGAGGTGTGCAGATTATTTAGAATGAACTTTAATAGAGTTGAGAGCACTTTCGCACTGTGTGTGACATCTAACAATTAGGGTACTCGGTATGCCTGTATGAATCATTAACTTCCAAACCTGCTAGTTCAGCCTCTGACACAGAGCCATGCATCACTGCTAGCTGGTGCTCACCTCAACAGAGCAGTAGAGCTGTTTGGATAAAAGTTATAATTCATCTTGGGCAGCGTGTGCTTTAATCTGGCTGAAGTGGCTCTAAAAAACTGAAGATTACAAAGCACCGGGAGCAAGCTAACAGCTAGGTAACTTTTAGGAAGGTTTCTTTCCTTAGGATTTTTCAATACTCAGACGTGAAACTTTTTTTATTCATGTTAGGGTTTTTCTAGGCATATCTGAACTGTAAAACTTTAATATTTTTGTGTCAAAAATGATTTTCCTAAAGTTAACTTTTCCCACACTTTGACTTATCTGTTTCAGTTGTGGTGGTGTGCATTTCAGTTGAAGTTTTATTACATTATGTTGGCAGCACATTATGTTTTTTTACACATGGATTTGATTGAGAAATGAAACTGGAATAAGAATGAGGTAGCAGCAGCATCTGCTGGGAGACTCGGCTATTGCTGGTGTCAATCAATCTGATTGATTAAATATGGTGGCACACACTTTATTAAAACAAAATGCTCTCCCTGAAGAGGACTATTATGCCACTATAATATACAGCTTTCCTAAAGAACATTACAAAAGAGGTGGTCTGTTTATGAAATACAATGCTTGTAAATAACTGGAAAGAACTGAGGAGTTCAAATTACATTTGGCTGCTTGTGGAAGCAGCTCTTTTATTGTTTTGGCATGTGGTAGCTGGTATTGTTACACTGGCAGCAGCAGCAGCAGCACTGATGGACGTTTAATTATTCTGCAGGATCCCCCCCCCCAAAAAAAAAGGTTTTATGCACTCACTGTTGCTATTACACAGGTCCTAGGCTTTAAAGTGCTTAGTGGCCTGGCACTGGGACGTGGGACGGTCTGGCCAAAGCCTAGGGATCTGCTCGGCCACAGTGCAGGGCATCTCCCGCAGCCCCTGGCTCTCCCTTTGCAGAGCTGGGGCTGGCTGGGAGGCAAAGTCCTCAGGGACCAGGAGGTCATCAAAGGTGCAAAACTTCCCCTGGCAGGTACAAGGTGCAGGCTTCTTAGGCGTTGCCTTCTCTGCCAGAGGAACAATGCGGGTCTGCATAAAGCGCACCCCCAAGTTCCAAGCGGGGCAAGGAAACCATTTTGTGGTGCGGCCCCAGCTATCCCTGGGGGAACGTCAAGAGGAACAATGAGACATGTTATTTGGGAAGTGCTTACAGACTGTAGTGATGGGGAACTTAGGAGACAATAAATCTCCTAAATTCTCTTAGGAGATTTTCCTATCCACCTAAAATTATGGCTTCTACTGGATTTCTTAAAGATTTGATAGTAGCTTTGCATTGCCTTCAACACAACTGAGGTTTTACCCACATCCATTTATACTCTACACAATCAGATGAATTATGAAAATTCTTAACAAATGTCAATATTTTTACTCGCTTTCCTCCAAATGCAGGCATTTACAATTTAACACAGCTGCCTCCTTGCCATCTTCATCCTCAGTAAATGTATCAGAGTAATATTTGCCTCACTTAGTTTTCCAAAATACATCTAGTTTTAACTTTCAACAAGATGCCCAGGAGGAAGTTAGGAGGATTTTTCCTCATTGAAATGCCAAAAACTGTCACCCACCACCCACACGCTTTTATGTCCTGTGATGCTACCAGCCACTTACATATCCCATTTGTTCACCGCTCAGTAAAAACCTTGATGGGATCCCAAACCAACCCAAAACTGAGCACAAGGGACTCTCACAAAATAGACATCTGTGTCACAGAGGAGTGCTGTGTCTAGGAGAACAATGACAGGGGATCAACAAAATGTTCGGTCCAGTTGGACACGACATGGCAGAAGCAGAATAACAGGGTGTTTCTGCCCTCAAGGCTTCTGCTGCTGGCCATCGTCCAGACACTACATTACAGTAGAAAGAAGTTTAAAATGTAAACTACATAGATGGAGCAAGAGTCTGTATTAGAGCAACAGCCTACACAATTTGCTGTCTGGTTTCTCCTCCTGTTTTCGTGTTGAGGGTACTCTTCACCAAAGTCTTTGGTTCTTCTGATCCTGTGAGATGAGGAGAGGATCTGGGGGAGGGCAGGGCACAGGGCAGGCCACTGATGGGATGGGCAGCGGGAAAGGAGAAGAGCAGGGATGTAGATTAGATGGGGTTAGAACTAATTTGTACAGAGAACATCCAGTTTCCAGAGGGGAAAAAGATGAAAGGAAAAATAGGACATGGCAAGAATTAGTAATTTGCTTCTGGAAAAGGGAGAAAAGCAACAGTGAGGTTCACAGTATATATCATACATATCACAGAGCAGAGAAGCACAGAAAACATCAGGTTTCAGCCCATTCCCTCACTGCTAATATTGCTGGGGCTTCTCAGGATAGCCCCCCTGGACTGCCCCAGCCCAATTCCTCATCCACTTACTGTGTTAGGCTGACCCCATGGCCTCACACCCCTTCAGCCCTGGGGCATCTCCCCGAGCACTGCCGTACCCTTTGGCGTCTCGTTCAACGAAACACTGGGGTGGGTGCTGAGCGTTACAAACAAGCCCAGCGGAGAATTTCAGCACGTTTCCAGTCACGGCATCAGAACAGCAGGAGAGCAAATGGCTTAGACAATATCTGTGTTGAATTTTTAATCGCGGGTTTGGAACTATTTTTAAGGTCCTGCTGTTATTTCTCCTGAGAGATCTTTTCTGAGCAATCTAAGTAGAAAATAATAATGAGGAAAAAGTCTTGCTAGGCAACCTCTTTGGCATGCAGATGGTTTTTGCAGTGACACTTCTGCTGAGGCTAATCTTTCAGGATTGAGATATTTTCAGAAACATTCACTTGTACTTTATTTTTTAATTTACTCCGGAAGACACAGCTTTGTATACAAATCTTTTCTCCATCCCCACCCGCTTGTTTCGTGGTTTGAGGCTTGCTAACAACTTTTTGCACGAACAGAAGTATGAGGTCGTACTTCGCAGATCTCAGAAATGTGAATAACGATGGTTTTTGTCCTGACACATGCTTCACCTGCCTCCACAGCTGTTCATCCTACATGCCGTCCACTGGCCTGATCCCAGGCTCATACCGCCCATGGACCCTTGCCCTGCAAACACACCCCACTGCAGAACTGCTCTGAAGAGCTGCAGAGCTCTCATCCTTTTTAAGCAGGGGTGGTTTCTCTGCTAATGTCCTCCCAATGAGAATCCCTGAGGCCATTCTGAGCATGAAGGGCTTTGGCAGGTGACTCTCCCATTTATTTATTTATTTTTTCTTCTAAGGTTGTCCCCTTTTCCTGCCCGTTAATCTTCTGTTGACGCCTCTGGGGGAACGTCTCCATCAAACCTCCTTGCTGCCTGGGTGCCCCTGGGCTGGGGGACTGCCTGGTTTGTAGCACTCATGCTGTGACACACTTTTAGGGTGTCTGTTTATGGTTACTGTGCAAAGAAGAGAAAGCGGGTGGGCTTAGGGGTAAAGCCTCAAGTTTGTTATACAAGCAGGCATAAAGAATTGTAGTTTAGGGTTTTGGTAAGTACCTGAATTAAAACAAATGCAGTGACACGACCTTTCTGAACATTCCCTGACAGTGCAAAAACTGACTCACATCAGAATTTGATTTCATGCTGAAATGCCAGGCTGTGCACAGCAGCACTGCGTGCCCTGCGCAGCTTCACTTGCAGCGAGCCCCTGGAGATCCTTGGCCAGAGAAATCACCGCAGCCATAATGGTTTAATAAGCTGCTGAACAGGCACCAATATTGAAGAAGCATAGGGTGAAATATAACATCTCCAAGAAATTTGGAAACAGACTAAATGTTGCTGAAGGAGTAAAAATGGTTTTACTGCATGAAGCATAGATTTTCAAGCCCTTTCTTTATATCTTTGTTAATCTACTGATTTTTTTTAGTAGGTGTTCATAGTTACAAACATTAACTAAAGATTCTCCTTATAAAGAAACAAAGGGCACCATAGCACTTTGACACATCTGCATGTTTTGACACATCTGCAAATGCTGCTGAGGAAAGGACTTCCTGCTAGCTGTGATCAGCCCTAAGAGAAATGTTTTTTATAATGTCTCAGCAAGGTTTTAAAATCTTGATAACTAGTGAAGGTTAATTAACATATATTAAAACATAACTAAAATACAATTGTTAGGTTTTTGCACAGGACAAGGCATGGACCTACGTTTACTAAAGTACCATCTGCTCTGGCGATCCTGACCTGAGACACTGCATGAAACTGGGACCTACAGACCTTGGCACAGTCAGGATTTTGCTTATCATGATCTGAATAAAACCCACTGTAAGGTGTAAACATTTCTGAGACTATTAAGCAGTTGTGCATCACATCAGAAGTGCTTTTGCTGGACACAGCATAAATTAATTATTATTATTATTATTATTATTTTTTGCTTCTTAGGACTCAGAAGCTGTTTCTTGATAAGGAAAACACCCTCGAACAATGCACTGGGAGAGACGACAAGCTGGAGCACTGCGTTATGGTTAGTTATATTTTGGAATCCTAAGTAGCTGCTCGCCTATGTCTGTGTTCATTAGGCAAGGATTTAAAGTAAAAAGTACACCATTCATTATTCTTACCACAGCACAGACCTCCACAACAAGCCCTATCGAATAATACAAACCAAGTGAACAAACAACCGACATAATTTACTGTCCACTTCTGCAAAAACCTGAAAAAAAAATCCCTACAGTCCAAAATATTGTGCGTGGTTTTAAAGATGTTGTCCACAGTGCATGAAATGCAATATTTTGGGGGTAGTAATTGCCGTTATTTAAACCTCAGAAAGCCACAGATTTATATTTGTTCAGTTTCCCTATAAGCTGGATAATAAATCTGTACGGCTTCTTCTGGGCTTTTTGTATCTTTTCTTTTTTTTTTTTTTTTTTTAGAAAGACTTCTGAGGAGATAATATTTGCCTATGCCATTCTATTTTCTTAAAAATCACAGAAAAGATTTTAACTCCCAAGTTGTACTGTATGGGGCAAATGGTGTCTTTAGCCATGCTGTACTGTAATTACTGAACATCATGGATACATATGCAGAAAACAGCAGTCAATTTTGACTAAGAAGATAATACACCAACTGTGTATTAAGTTTAATGTAGATTAATGTGAGTTGCTTTCCTTTGCATGTATGTACACAGGTACAAATAATTAAGATTAATTCCACTGGATATAATGGCCTTCACTGTGCACAGTGCCATAAAATTCTTCTTTAATAGCTGTTAATTGGATGTACTTGCTTTGATGGTGAAGTCCTGATTAGTCTTGTTACCCTACAACCCCTTCCCCCTCCCTTTTCCCACTTTTGTGCTTAGGAAAAGATTTATAAGAAGGGAAACACATCTATGCAGTTTGTTAGAAAATAAATAAATAAATCATATTTACATGTACTAAAGGCTTAGCCAAACAGGGGGTGCTTTGCATAGCATTTGATGGGTAGAGATGATCCATGTTTTCATCTGCTTTTCTTTTCACCACACTGCACTTTCACAGGTAATAACTCAGGGTTTTTGCTGGATTTCTTTCTGCATCTTTATTTTCTTGCTTTGGCTTCTGCCCTGATCCTGCTGAGCTGCTCAGTGGTGACATGAGAACCAGGGTACCTTCAGCACACCCCAGCACTGGGATGGCAGGCAGCTGCCTGAAGTTAGGAACTACCTTCACCTGATGATTCCATGTATGTTTTTTTCTAGAAAATAGTAAGTATTTTGCCATCTCTGTTCTCTGAAATACTGTAAGTCTAAACACAAGGGATTCAGGCTTCCATGTGTGCAAATTGGCACGGCTTCCCTGAAATCTATGCAGATATTTGATTTGTGCTGAAGTTCTGGCCTTATTTTTTTTTACACAGCACATTTTAGCAGTAATTCTTTACATTTGTTATCTCCCAGGAGCACAACCCTTTTTAAGAAGTTAATGAATGGTGGGTATATAGAGGAAGGAATTAAAGGCACAACTGCAGCCACAGTCTCAGATGTGGGCTCCCTGCACTCCACGCACCATGCTCATGGCATGCATGGAGCAGGAGGCAAAAGAAAAGCTGCAGGAGGTTCTCCTGGGACATTAGCCCTGCAGCACATGGGGCTGGGGAGCTTTTTCCTGACTGGAACAGTTTTAGGTACCTGAACCCAGCCACCCAGGGAGTGATATATTGGCCTGGAGACTTTTCTTGTATGGGTATGAACTCATCAGCTTACTGCATTTCCCACTCCTGGTGGTCTCCATGTAGCCCGCTGAAGAGCTCTGCCCTTCTGTCTTTCCTATCTACCTTGACCCACCGAGCACTGCTGGACACAGCCCCATACAGAACGGGGGACACCAGTTTTGGGTGGTTTAAACTCTTAAAAATATGTTTTCCCTGTAGATAAAATGGAATTAAATGTCTGTGGGATCTGGTCTACCACCAGGAAGGCTTTGGTAGCTACAAGCAGCCAGGGGTGGGCTTCTGCCTTCCTGCTCCTCCACCGCTGTGTTGAGTGAGTCAGTGTGCTTCAGCAGCCAAATAGAGTCTTAAAAATGTATGGGTTAGAAACGATCAACCTCATCAAAAATTACTGCATAAAGTGCTCAACGGGACAGGCAAGCACTGCTAGTTGCACGAATCACTGCTATTTATGTTCTTTAATTAGGAAAATAAGCTGCTGTACAACACAGGACTTGGAAGATATGTTGTGACAGATCTTCAGTGCTACCTCTGACTTTGTCTCTGCATCCACATCTGCTGCTTATATTTCTATTGAGAAGCACATACAGGGCCAATTCCTAAAGTATTTAAATCCAAGAAGCTCCATCATGATGCCCAATTACACCATCATCTGAGGATCTGCTTGAATGATTTGAGGACTGAAGGAGCAGGTTTTTTACAAGATAAATAATCTATGAAACATTAATATGTAATACTATTCCCTCCTCCAAAAAGAAAAAAAAAAAACCTATGCATAATAATGACAATTAAAAGTTTTTAAAAATAAGGCCATTTCTTTGTAATTATTTAAACATGTTCAGCAATTATACATTTATTGTCAGTATAAAATGAGCAATTTAGAAAAAGCTGGGTGAGTGTCAGCAGAAGCAATTAAGGAAGGTGTTTATTTTACCAAGGCCTCTCCATTTTAATTTCAGAAGTAAAGCTCTATCATTGAGTTTCCAGTTGTTTTATTCATGTTTTTAATTACAGCCCATTTCTGAACTTGACGACATCTGCCCTAGGCAGGGCTGCATTTACATGTACTTCTGCCTTGAGACCCCTCTAGCACGGGGAGGGTTAAAACCAATATTTATAGATAAAGAGGTAAACATATTTACATTCAGTTTTTCACACTTTATGCATATGTCATGCAGTGAATAGTTTTAGAGGTATGTTTGTACTATCTCTCCAGAATTTTTACAGTCTGCAGGACACAAAATCTCTATAAAGTGACTTATTGAAATAGAAGCAGATTGGTAAAACCGTTTCTCTCTTATGAACTGTGAAGAATGATCCTCTAAATGAAATCAGGAAGGAACTGGACAGAATCTTGTTTAATGGTGTGACAAAATGAATCACAACTATTCCAAGCATCCATCACTGCTAAAAGGGGACCACAAATGATCTGTGAACTACTATATATTGATTACTCATGTACTACAAGTGTCGGATTTAATGTTCACACACCATGGAAAGGCGGCAGGGACAGATGGTGCCTTAACTCTTCTTTGATAGATTTTAATGGTGAAATATTGATTTCTATCTGGCCAAGGCCTGTTGTTAGGGGCCAAAGTCATTTGTTGGGTATAGCCGGACACCCAGTCTGCTCGGGGTAATCAATCATTTTTGGCAAGGCAGGTGAAATTCTGAAGAGAAGCACCTTGGTTCCCAAACTGTATCACGATGAGGCTGAGCCCAACATTTGCGCATGCACACCCCCTCCTCCCCCACGCAGGCAGACAGAAAGCCTCCATGAAATTGTGCTTGTAAAGAATTATTAATGATAAGACATGTTTACTGAGGAGAGTCACAGCGAATCACAGCTGACATGAAATAGTCTGGGAGCCTCGGAGAGAAAATGAGCTTCTCGCTAAAAGGGACTATATTTTATTTAAACATCCGTCTGGGGCTGAAAACTCAGGTAATCTGTTGTGTTACAAGCCACTGGCTGTTCTTGCCATCCAGAGAGATAACAGTGAGGAGCTAATAGGAACACATCAATCACAATCAGGCTGCAATTCCACCGGTGTCTCCTCTTCCCGGCTCCTTTTTAAGCTCCTTAATAACGATGATAACATAGTTCTGGGCTTGCGAGAGGGCTGCTTCCCTTTGAGGGTCATATTCATAAAGCGAACGGCTTGCAAAGTCAGCATCTCACTCCAATGGCAAGGGCGGTGGGAGGGGAGGGGGAAGGCTGAGCAGAGGGAAGGGGCTGCAGGCTGGGGGGGGATGAGAGTGGGTGGGTTCCCCCCAGCAATAAATCCACAGACGCCCGTCTTTCCCCTGACACCCTTCCCAGGAGAGGATTCCTGTTAGGAAGCGGGCGGGAAAGGGCAGCCTCTGCCCAGATGTGCCCCAGATGTGGGAAGCCAGTTGAGGCTGATTTTTCGTTTAGATTATCTTGCTTACCTAATGATTTTTGCTTCACTGCTCAGCTCGATTGTGTTCACTAGGACGGCAGGCTATTAAAATGTCAAGGCGCATTGAATTGTTGTTATCAAGGAAGGAGACCTTTCCAATCAGCCCGCGTTCCCCGGGTTGCATAAAGGCAAGGAAGGGGTAGGAGGAGGTGAAGGAGGAGGAAGACCTTCTTCATATGGGGGGGGGGGGGGGGGGAGAGAGGTGCAGCGGGTGCGTGTGTGCATGTGTGTGTTCGTGCATGTGCACGTACACAGACATGTGCCTGTGCCTGCTGGAGTGCAGTGCGATAATTAAAATGCCACCTTTTATAAGAGGTATTAGACATTTCTCTCATTCGTATCATACAGGGGGAGATGAAACTTCTCCCCATTGTGCTTTTCGCTGCAATCCTTGCAAAAAAATACTGGGAGGAGGAAACTTGTGTGGCTGAATCACTGGCCCCGCATACTAAGGAGCTGCTGGGCTGGGCTGAAGGAGAAAAACAAAGGCAAATGCCTTCCTCATGTCTGCACCTGCCTTAAGGCTTGATAAGAAAATAAGTTCACTGACCTACTGGGAAAAACACTGGAGATTGTCCGGTATCACAATATTGAACAATTGGTGACAGGATGATACAAACCCAGCACATTTGGAGACACAAAATCCCCTACCTCTCGTCACCACCACCACCTTGTTCATATAATTGCAGAGCAGTTTATTACACAGAGGCACATCAGATATTGCCATGGATTGATTTTTTTCTTTCTTCTCTTGTAAACTATACAGTTCATCATATCGGTGGGGAAAAAATATATTCCTTGGATTTACTTCTTTTTGTTTAAATCATTTCACAAATATTTTCCTTTTCCCTTGCCACTTCTCTTTCATTTTTATTTAAAAAAGATGGCTTTGTTTTTGCTTGTATATGGTTTTGTAGAATAATGACATCTATCCTGTCCCCCATGCATCAAGCATCATTGATTGGCCAGAACATCATTGTCACTACTGGGTGTTCATCTTCACACTTGCCGCTGGCAGGTCCCTCATCTGCTCTCCCTCTCCCTTTCTGTCTCACACATGCTCCATTCCACAGCCACACGCTCGCTCCCAGCAGGCATGCCTGCTTTCTCTTTTCCCCTCATACACATTTTTCTCAGCATGCTCCTATTCTGCGTCTCCACCTCGCACTCCCTCACTTTCTCTCCCTCTGGCCCTGGGCTTTGTGCAAGTCCACCAGCACAGGCTAAGCAAACAGCTCAGTCACACAGCCATCCTCAGCTTTGTCTGCATTAAGAAGCCAGGAGAAAACAGACCCTGGCTTTTTTCTCTGGAAAAATTATTACATGCAGTGCTGGGATGTGAGTTAAGAGCCATGCAGGTACAGGGAGGACTCATATGCACAAGGACGGTTCTGTGGAGCCGGCCCCAGCTTACAAGACCTGTGCTGTGGCTCCTGCTCCCCCATGTGCTCTGACAGAGCACACAGACTATGTGGATCACTCATGCTTATGGCATGAGTGCTTCTCAACAAGAAAAGCCCTGATGCATTTGTTGGTCTACAGCATTTGTTGGTGCTCCTTATAGCCCTTGCTTTATTTGTTCTTGCAGCTTGCTCAAGAGATAAGAAAATGGTAGTCCTCCCTGTCACGGAAGGGACATTGAGGCTCATTAAATGCCTCAGTAAAGGCTCCTTAAATGCCTAATACTTCAAATGGTGGCATCTGAAGTAATTTGCCCTAGGACATAAGAAAGTATGTGGCAGATAAGAAACTGGCACCCAGTCCCTGAATATTGTACTCTGGTAATTAGTACTCCAGTTATTAGACCAGCTTTCCTCTCTCCTGTTAATATTTATCTCATCTCATCACTGCTCCTCTCCATACTAGCAGGGAGATCTTTTTGGAAATATCTACCATTTTCTACATTTTTCCTCATGCAGTTGCATTTGGCTCCAGCACACTTTTGCTGAGTGGGGCAGAAGACCATCCATACTCCAAGCAGAGTAGGTTATATAAATGACTCTTCCCTTATCACAGTAAGGGCTATGGAAAACAAACTAACAAACAAACTAAAAAAAAAAAAAAAACACACACACACAAAAATAAAAATAATAAAAAAAAACAGTAGTGCTGTAATCCACAGGGTCCTAAACAGTGAAAAGGATGATCAATTAAAAGCAGAAAGCTAACTTAGCTTTTCTTTCCAGGATGGCCAAAGTCAAAAGGCTCAACAGAGCCAAAACTCAGAAGGCAGAATGCCTCAGCAGGGAGAGACTGAGGGTGGAAGTCACAGATTGATAGGGAAAGCTCTTTGCAGCTTGGCTTGAGGCTGTCTCAGGATTTGTGTGAGCCTCAATTCTCCAGCATCTGTACTATGGCAGTGGGCAGGAGATAACACCATCCTGCTCCGTGCTGATGGGGATGGCTCTCAGCCTGCCGGCTGGTCCCAGCAATGCAGGGTACTGCACTTGTGCCGTTGTACCTGTGGTCAGGTAAAGGGAGATTGGGATTTTTGTGCTCAGCGCAGTTGCGTCTTGGGTTACAGCTGTGGCACCTAGGCACTGATGTGCTGCAAAAATAATTAAAAGAGGTATATAAAGGGCTGCAGAAAATGCACAGCTTGTGTCCCTCCATGCCCTGCATTAATCAATTTCCCTAAGTTCTCCAAATGCTGAGCCTGTTGTGGTCAGTAGTGTCAGTACTAGGCCTCAGCTGAACTCCCACACATTGTGAAACCCCTCATGCTTCAGCAGCATCTCCCAACATGAATAGCTGTGCCTGTTCTATTAGTGCCCACTGTGTACCCCGCTAAACACTGTTCTCAAAGCACTGAGGCTGCTCTCAGTTTCAAAGAGGGCTTTATTAGCAGCTACGTCTGACTGCAAAGGCATTTATTCACATCAGTATGGGCAAATTTCTGATCTGGGTGCCCACCATGTAACACAACAGTCACAGCATTCATTCATGCGGAGGCATCAGTGCTGACACCCCCATCGGCAGAGGGGAGACAAACTCCATGTCCAGGTCATGTACAGGGAAAGGGATAACAGCCACATCCTTGCTAGGGAGCCCGCGCTGCTGCAGCAGCCTGCAGTTTCACCATGTCCCAGTGCATTGCTACAGATTGTCCTAACACCACAGTGTGTCCTCCCAGGGCTGGCTGAGGTAAAACTCTTGTTTTCCTCTCTGAGGGACAAAAAGCCTTCTCTGGATGCAACAGGATGAAATGGATAGCAGCAGGACTGGAATTCCCAGCACCGTTTGGAAGTGGATAGGCCGCTGCCAGGCACTGAGCCCTCCCTGTCATTCCTTCAGCAGCCATTTGCTGCTCCCGCTGCTCCTTCACCTCTCACCCCACGAGCTTCCGAGGCTTTGTGAAATGACTGACATTCAAGAGGATCTAAGTTTAAGATTCACATTCCAAAATCTGATTTCATACTTACTTCTGCATCTGGCTTTTTGTGCAAGGAAAAAGCCCTGGTACTGGCTATTAGGTTTAACTGTAAATTCATTAGCAATTTGTTCCTGAACTCTGCCAAAACCCCTGCACTAGGAAGAAGTTAAAGCTGATATATATATATCAATCACTCCATCATAAGGCACATCAAAAAGATGTAATTATCCCCTAAGCAAGCCTTATAATTCACAGAAAACTCAGCTGAAGTTAGCTCAGTTAAAATAGCTCCTAAGAAAAAGACACTGGAAACTTCCCCAAGATCTCTTGCAATGCCATGCAATAACCTTGTAATTATGACTAAACCTTTATTTTCTTTGGCTTCAGAACTCATGTTCTTCCCTCTCCACACCCTGTGGGGCAGAGGACAAAGATTTTTGAGGTGCTGAAATGAGGCAGCTTCTTCCCATCTGAAGGTAGATCTATGTGATAGTAAAGTAGCTGTGTAGGGAATGGGAGCAGAGGGCACGGTGGTCGTTTGCGATGGAGCACCTTGAAGAAACTAAACTAGTTTCAAAGCAGAATAATTGGTGTAGCAGGGGGCTGTGCCCATGCTAATAGTTTTTACTGAGATGAAGCTTATTAACATGTGCACTGGTGCATCTGTATTGCCTCTGGGACTCCAACTCTGCATGGTTCCCTGCCACGCTGCACAGAGGTTTTACCTTCCTCTGACCTTGCTCTGGCTTCTTTGTCCTGTTCTGTGCTGTGAGTTACCTCTTGTCTGCTTAGGCTGATATCCTATATTTTAAATCCAGGCCAACTTTTCAAGTTTCTCCTAAGCTAAATATTTTGGTTATGCTGGAAATATTTTGTGTCCCATAGTTATGATGTGTTAGGTTTGTGGAAAGTTTGTTGTGCATTGCATTATTCATATAATGCCCATTTCTGAGCTGCAATTTTAAGCTATGACGAGTGATCACAGAGCCTCACTGTGCTTGCCCTGATGTTGTACACAGGGGAAAGTTGTGTGTGTTTAATCTATATGAGAGCACAAACTCAAGCCCTGTTTGAGAGAAAAAAAAAAAGAAAAATTCAGCATTGCTTGTATCCAGACCATGCTTTTATTTCATCTACTGATAAAGAAGAACAGAAGTGTAACTTCTTGGGCCTAAAACAAAATATTCATCTGGGACAGGAGCAAGCCCCAGCAAACACCAGCAGGCAGGTTTGGGTAGTGTTTTGCTAAGAGAGCCAACAACCCTCATCTGCAAATTTTGTCTCAAAATACCCTCTGCTTAGCCATAGCTAGAGGTTCTTCCAGCCCAAGACGTCATTTCAGTAATAGTGTTCCGCATCAAAACTCAACACCTGCTAATTAAGTAGGTGTATTTTGGCCCTGGACATTCTTAAGACACCATTTGAAGACTCATAACTTGCTAGCTTCCACTCACTGCTGCACTGCTGGGAGTGTCTCAGCATAACCCTGTGAGATTTCCACCGACAAAGTTGCTACACTGAGAATTAGCAGATTTTCCTAGCTCATTTCTTTTGTGAAATCTGGTTGTTTTGCACCGAATGTAGTACATCTCTGGCATATGTGATTTAAATCAGGCAATCATCCTACACAGTGTAAATCAATGAGATGAAATGTAGCCATTGACAGCACTTACAATTTTGCCCATTACTATGAAATCCTCTCTCTTTAAATGGAGGTGCTTTTATAAGTCCATTGAAGCATAGCTGACAAAGCCTTCAATACTGGCTATTGCCTAAATAGCGCAAAACATAACAGTTATAAAAGATACATGTGGTGCATATTTATAAGGATTAGAATAAGCACTTTGTTAAATTGCTGCAGTGCATTTGTCCCTTTTCCAGGATACTTAGAAACCCGGGATATTTTGGTCTTCCCATGAGTAAAATAAACACTTGCCTGCGGGCTTACCAGACCTCTCTGCCTTCCCATGTGCTGACAGTGCAGAAAATGTACTTCTACAGCTCTGTTAAAAAAATGAAGGTAGTGTAATTATTCTTTATGCTAATATAATGGGCTAGTAAATGTTCCTGTACTTCTTGTAAGACTAATTACATTTCAGTAATGTTAATGATCCCTGGAGCCGCTGCTGTTAAATATTTTTTGGAGCAGTAGCAAGGGATTTTGTTATTTGTACACACTAGAGGAGTGTGGATTTGTGAAACAGAATGTCAAGGCTCTAAGGCAGCAATGCTGCTTCTGATGTCACCATGCTAAGTCAGGGCAGATGTAACAAGGAACCCATTAAGCGGTGGATTTGCTGCTTCCCACCTGATACACCAAGTCTGCACATTCAGAACCCAGCTTCTGTTAATGCCTGAAATAAGTTTCACTTCAAACACCAGTTGCAAGAGGTCGATAGGAGCTGCTGACTACAATATAAATTCAAAAGTTTAAGTGCATTTAAAAGAAATGCAGGAGACCTGCAAAAAGGACCTTTTTGATTTTACATGTACTTGAACAATTTTTGTGCCACTCATAGCTTCAACTGATACAGGCCATCTGGAAGAGCTGGAGATGAAGGCTATCACTACCCTTGTGCTTTATGGCAGCTCCATGAAGCTGAACGAAAGCTCAGCACATGGGATCTATCTGCCAAGGCCATATCTTCTTCCTGCCCAGTGCTTTAGCTTGAGCATAGTTCGAGGATCCTGCTGCTCTTCTGATCAGACTGCTGGAAACCTTGGGCAGCTGGGGATACACGTGAAGAAGCTACTCTGATGTACGTAGGATATACCAGGCCTGCTGCCTGGGTGCTAAGCAGATGGTCTGCAGGAACATATTAAATCTGAGCATGCACACATCATCTCAAAATCAGCTCAAGTCTTGCTACTTATTTAGGCAAAGTTGCTATTGACTTGTGCCGGGCCTCAGATGCTTTTCCAGAAAGGACTGGAGAGAGAAAAAGGGGTTTAAAGAGAGTTCTGGGTATTAAGGGTGCTTTTACAGAACTATATATATTTATATATAGGAGCTATTGTTTTTTTTTTTTTTTTTTGGTGGTTTAGGTTGGATTCACAAAATCAGTCTGCATAGTTCAAATATCAAATCAAATACTGCTATGGGGTAACAACTATTGCATGTCTGAAAGCCATGAGCTGGTAAAAAAGAGACTGTGGTATGACTTTTGAAAACAAAATAATAAATCTGAGTCCATGACTATCCTAGCAAAACTGCTTTTTTTATTATTATTTTTGTTTGTTTATTTTTGTTGGTTTGTTAAGCTTTTGGCCATTCCCATAGAGGTTATTGGTTTTTCAGATCTGCTCTGCTGCCACGTTATGCATTACTGTCCCTTCTCAAATGTCACAGGGAGCCTTGAGCCTGCCCGTCTTGCAGCTCTGGTCCAGGTGCAGCTGTTGCCATTCCGCGCTGGGGCAGATCAATCTGGCTTCATTAGACACATGCGTGAGCAGCTACTGGTGTGGCCAGCTTGGGCTGTTTATTCTGAATTGCACCAGAGGTGGGTTGCTGCAAAACATGTAGTTTGGGCTGGGGCTAGGAACAACAGTATGATAAAGTTGGCTGCTGCTGAAGGGAGATAGTGAAAGGTTGGGTTAGAGTGAGGTCCTATTAGGGAAGGGCCGCTAGAGGAGCTGGGTGTGACAGAAGTGAGATAAAGGAGTGAAGGAAGGGAATTCGGGGTGAGAAAAAGAGGGATTAAGAGAAGAAGAGAAGAAAGATTGGGGGGAAAAAATGAAATTTGAAGACAGAAAGTATAGGTGAATTTTTTGAATAAATTAATAGCTGCTATAGGAAATGAGAGTATCTGAGAATAAACTGTATAGGAGACACACAGAATTAAGAATACCCATCTTCCCTCTATTCCTTTTGTCCACTACAAGCTTCAGTTTTATCTTATATGTGGTCAATGGAGATGGCTAATTAGAGACAAGTACAAACAGCCCTATTTTATGTTAGCTTGCGCTGCTTGTAGCCTATTGTTGAAATCTCTCTGATCTGCAAGCAAACCACTTCTTTGGGTTTTGAGTTTCCTGTGCAACACCAGATTGCCCCCAAACCTGTGGCTGTTCTAAGGTCGTATCTTTTACAGATCATTTGTCTTGCTGATGGGAAAAGAATAAAAGCTTCCTTTCTTGGAAAGCTGGGATGCGATCACTCTGCTTGCAGTCAGCAAGCCTTTCCCCACATGGGTTAATGTCTCTGACATGAAAATAAGGAATAATAATAATAACTAACTTCTCAATTGGATGTTTACCTGTTTCCATAGAGATGGAGCTAAGCTCTCCAGGGTGCTTGCTAAATGACCACTGAATAGTCCACACCAAGGACGTGTGAAGGGATGTGGCAAAGAGAACAGGCTGTCTCTGCAGCCTGTCCCATGTGGAACACTACTGAAATGTTAGGAAATAAAATACAGACATTTGCTCAGACTTTGTCTCAGCCAAAGAAGCTGTGAAATAGCTTTTTGAGCTGTGCTCAAGTCCTCTCTTATGGAAGCTGCCAGCGCATGGCTGAGATGGCATATTTTTCCTGTCTCCACACCCCCTTTCTCCTTGTGATCCCTTTCTCCTCCTTAAATTCTTCCTCCTGATAAAAAGGGATCTGAGCCAAAAGTTCTCTAATTCTGGAAACTGCTTGGGTCTGAGGTTTTGACTTAATTTATCTTTACCTGATGATGTGAGTGAACTACAACCCTGTTGACTTCTGCAGTGTTATCCGAGGCTAAAATCAGGATATACCTGATCCACAAAGGAACCATTGTACCACATGTTGGCATTTGATCATGCTGGGGAATGAAAGCCATATTTGAGCGAGGCCTACGAGTGCCTCATTACTGCACTGTAAACAACTGGATATTACAGTAATGGACAAGGCTTTGAGTGCTACGAACGGCTTCACATTCACTTTATTGATTTGCAATGTGCACTGTGATGGTCTGCTGTAATAAATACAAATGCCATAGTGTAGAAATGTCAGAACAACTTATTAAAAATGTGTCTCTTCCTTGCTCGTGCAGTTCAGTGTGTACTCCTGCACAGCTGCAGGATTGTGGCTAGGTGGGGATGAAGCTGTGGCTCGAAATTCAGCATTGCAAGAATATAAATTCAGCATATCAACAGAATATGTACTGGCCAGCTCTTTCCTTTTGCTTTGTGCTTCTGTATAACAGACAAGACTTCTCCTGTGTCTCAGAACATATTTCACTCTGCAGAAGAGAATATGCTTTTCTCACATCTCAGGAGGGTTGAGGTGGTACCAGGTCTCAGTCCACATACCAGAGGCAGTTCTTTGACCACTTAGAGAAACAGGAAGTACTGCTGGAATCATTTCTTTCAACAATGAAATAGTTTTATCTAAGCAGGGAAAGCCTTCAGCCTTTGACAGGATTGTAGCAGAAACAAGAGACCTTTGTAGAAGATTACACAAGTACTGCTGCTGGGTGCACCTACAGTGTGTGTGCTCAGTCATATACATGATCCCCTGCCCCCAGGTATATACATATATAAGTTAATATTCTTTGACAGATTAACTCTTCCATGTGCTAGTTGTGCTTGGAACCATTTTGCACTAGACTGCTGTGAAAATGCTGAGCCTTGAATGTGGCTTAGTTCTGGAGCAGATCATCTGGCCCTCAGCAGCTCCAGGTCTCTGGGTAAGCTGGTTGATGACCTCAAGAAGGAAAATGTGTGATCTGTTAGGGGTCCTTAATTCCACCACTAACAGAGGTTGTTGCCTTGTGGAGTGTTGCTTGTGAATGATGCATATAATTATTTAAATATTCAATTATGTCATCATCCTGTCTACTGCTTGGGGCAGAACAGAGTAGTTTTCTCAGTTATTATGGCCTCGTTTTGCCACCTTCTCTAGTAAGTGTGTCCACTACAGCATTAGAAAAGGTGTTTGACAGAAACTGTAGGAAGTACGGCATTATTTCAGAAAATATAACTTCAAGCCTTTCTCAGAGGTGTTTACTTCTGGATCCCAATATTTTTGTTTGTTTGTTTCAGAAGAGATTAAATCAATGTGTTATCAAGATGCCGATCTCAAATGGTACTAAACCCTTATGTGGATACCTGTCTTATTGTTTTCAGTGAAATTACACATGAAATTAACGTTCTGATGAGGCACAGAGTGCTTTAGGATTATTGGGGCATATAGAGATGCTCAAAATGCAAAGCTTGATATGTAGTATTGGCTATTCAGCACATTTTAAATGTGAGCTTTTCTTACTAACTTTCCTGCAGAAACCATTGTCACCTGGTGAAAACTGTCTGCAGTCAGCATCAGAGGTTCTGAGCAGTGCTAAAGAGCCCTAATATGACACTGAGATGTCTCTGCAGTTGAAGTCAATGAAGCAAATGTAAATCTGGGGAGAAGAGAACCAAACCTGAAAACTGACTTCATTACTATGCTGTAATACTTGCTCACAAGGGTACAGAAGCAGAATGCTTATTTGCCAAGAGACTTGTAGGCAACAAGAGGTTTTCTCAAATATACATTTCAGAGTTGGTATCTTCCATCTGTCAGGATGGATTTAATACAAGTCTAGTTCTTCTAAGAAGTATTTTTTTTAAAAAAACAATTTTAGTGGCAGGGTGAGGATTTACTGATGGAAAACTCTCACCTGCCCCAACTTCTAGTTAGTGGAAGAAAATGAGAATGGAACTGGAGAAATTGCACATATTGCCAATAGCAAGGGACCATACAGTATTCATTGTAAAAAAAAATAAACATGAGTTTATGAATGATTGTGGAGTGTGAAGGGGGCTGTGGAAAGGCTGGGAGGAGAAGCAAATGGAAATCTCTTGCTGAAAACCCCATTCTGTTTCCACAATCACGTACAAAAACATTGCCTGGACTCCAAGAATGTACACTCTGTAGAAACACTCAATTAGATATTTCCATGGTAGCCACCAACCTTAGCCCTTAGCACTCTGCGGATGATGACTGAATTAACCCCCATGCTACATGAGTCAAAGGAGCATTACTATACTTATCATGCGGACTGAAAAAAGGAAAGGTTAGGTGACTAAGCACAAATACAGGGCTTGTGACAAAACTAAATTCCTAAGTCCTGATCCCAGGGAGCTGTTCTTTGTCCTTGCATTTATAAAAGAGTCTAAGAACAGACAAGATCTCTGGAAACTCACAAAACTGTAGATGTTACAGAAATTGCCAGGACTCCTTCCTTATATTTCTGCGTTGTTGAACGACAAAGAGAAGATTGTTGTTCAGGTCGTCCTATGAATTTAGAGATTTCCTGTCATGTTCTGCTGTGGATACCACAGAAAATGGGAGAGTCTTGAACAAGATAATGAAGGCGCAATGCTTTCTCCCCAAAGTCCCACATTTGGTAGGCATGTCAGGAGAGAGGAGGGAGAGCCTGCTGTTAACCTCTTCTGATGGATAGTCCCTGAGGCACCACTGCCATCTGGTGAAAGCTAGAGCAGCCCATGGGGATGCGTTAGGGAGCCATAAACTGACACTCTACTAAGCTCAGTAGAAAGTGAACACAGTCTGGTCCACAGAATTGTACTGAGAGTTTTCCTTGGTAGTTTTTCTTTTAAATCTGCTTTAGATTTCTACAGCAAATCCATAATCCCTTACACAGTCTTTCTTCTGGCTTGGCACAGTCATCCAAAGTTATTGTTATTAAACTTTGAGGACAATCTCTGTGGCGAAATCACAGTGACATCTACACTGACTTGGGAAGGTTTCTGTAGGTTTTCCACTTTTGTCTGAACAAACCCACTTTCTGAAGCATGTGAGCAGCAAGTGCCCTGCTGATGTTGTGTAAGAGCCCTGTTGAGGAGCAGTCAGTAGTGATTACTCTTGCAACATCAAACCCACTTCATGACCAGGTTTGTCAAGTAAGAAAGCAAAGTGCTTGTGTTCAGTATGCGAGGAGCTGTTGTCTTTTCATTTTCCCGGGCTTTGGAAAATAAGCTGCTTCATATCAAGGATGCTCAAAACTTGTTTTGGCCAGGCTGACTATCCAGACTGAGAGAAAGGGAAGGGGCTGCTGGCAAGAGCAAGCTGGTACAGGTATATATTCTTTGTGTGGAGCCAGGCTGAAGGAGGTAAAATTTGCTCCCAAGAGCCAGTGGGTGTTTTTCTGTCCCTGACCTGATATCACACATGGACTAGAGGAAGCCAACAGGCAGGGTCCCTCCTGGGGGTTGATCCAATTCGACCTGTAGGCTGAAATGAGGAGAGTAGAACACTGCTGACTAAACAGACCTTGCATCAAGCACCAACCTCCTGTTGTCAGAGTTCAGTGCAAGTGATATGAGGATGAACAAAATCTCTTCAGCAGAATTGTACTAGTTTAAATGTCACAGTCTGCAGGGGGGGGGGGGGATATATACTAACATTTGCTTTCTCCTTCCACTCTTATTTTTAGAATCAAGAATGTTTATATTGTCACATGTACCTTCAAAATTAAAGTGCTTATGTGCGTGTTTTTTTTTTTTTTTTTTTTTTCATTGAAAATCTAAGAATCATATTTATTAATATTATCAACAGCTGTTTTTACATTCACATTACAATCAATATAATATAACCTGGAGTCTGTTGTGAGCAAATAGTGTTAAGACATACATAATTTATTAACGATCTCATTAGTGGCCCAGAGTATTCAGTGAGGATCAGGTCAAGTTTTGGTCAAGCTTTGGTCAAGGTTTTAATGACTTTGTAGCTGCTAGGTTAACTTCACTGTAGTGCAAACCCATTAACTTCACTGGCTTTAAATAGCCAACTGTTTAAGGGAAGTGGAAAATGCAGAGACTTAAAAACCAATAGGTTTTTCAACAACAACCAAAACAAAGGAAACGAAGAGATTTCTGTTTTGGATAATCAATTTTGCATCCTGAAGAACATCCTGAGTAAAGTGCTGGAAGCTATGAGAAGCCAATTCGTTACACTTCCAGCCAGAACCTAGCTCGAGGCCTGAATACAGCATGTCATTATGATTAATTATGGGTAATGAGTGTTTTATGAACCTAAGAAAGAAAAGCATTTATTTTTCTGGTATTATGGTGGTAGCGTCTTGTTTTGTTTTAAAGCTAAGAGTGCGAAGCCAAACAACAGATGATGAAACTCCTTTATAAGCTCTTTTGTTTTGCTCTAGAATGTGACTAGACTTATGGGGCCAAGTCCCCATCACACAGTGGCTCTGTCAGTGCAAGAGAGAAGGATTCAGTTCGAGCACCCTGGGATTTTTTTTTATTTTATTTATTTTTTCCCTTTTGTTCTGTTTGAATCATTTTCTGCGGCAGAAGCCCCATAGGCCCATCCAGGGTGCTGTTCAACCAACATGACAGGAGTCAGGATGAGCCAATCTCCATTTTTGCAAGCCTTCAGACCAGGCCGTGGTTGGGGCTCATGAGAAAAGCTCGGGATCATAAAACCTTGAGAGCAGCTATGGAGGAGGAGACAGGGCTGTGACAAATGGACAGCACAAATGCTCCTGCCTAGACCTGGCACCTGGGGGGCTCTTGGCACCCATGGCCTCATGCTCCCAGTCCTGAGCATGTCTCTCAGTGCAGGCTTGGAAAGTCTATCTCTCCAGGGTCCCCATGCTTTCCAGAGCAGGGGCTGTGTTAAATCAGCAGTGTGTGTAATGTTGGCTTTGTCTGCAGAGGTGTGGGGAGGATGGATGCAAAAACCCTTTGCTCCATCCATGTGTTTCAGGGGGCTGGGGACAGAAGAGCAATAAGAGGGCTTCTGGCACTACTGGGGAACTAAATTTTTAAGACAGGTTAAAAAATTAGGGGAGAAAGTGAGGGACAAAAACAAACAAACAAACAAACACTACCACCACCACCAAAACACAACCAAACCAAAAACAAAAAATAAAAGAGAGAGAGAGAGAGAGAAAAGGGATGAGTCAGTGGCGAGCCTTGGTTTCTGGCGTTTCCCCCGTGCACCAGGAGGTGGTGCAAAGCCCTTGCTCATCCTGCAGACAGGAGACAAATTTCATTTTTTCCAAGGACTACTTTCCAACTTGTACTCCCCAGGAAAAATACTAGAGGTTTAAACCCTCCCAGCATGCCACTGTAACGCTGGTATTTTGGTATGTATTTAAGGATGACAATATTAAATGTGTGAAAGGAAGAAAATGCAGAGGAACTTTATACTGCTAAACGCTATAATCGTACTGCAATAACGGTAATAAAAAAGGTATTACCAAATGACTTCTAAAGTGTTATATTTACAGGGCAAACAATTCTTGCTGTGCAGAATGTAGACAAAAAATAGGATCAGATTTTAGTTGCTTTGTGCTTGTTTTTCCCATTTTGTACAATTGATTTTCTTTTTAAAACTTCCACGCACTAATACTAAAAATGATTAATCTGCAAAGTAAATAGATATTCATAAACCACTGTTTCCATGTGTATTAATGAGAAACAATTGAAAAGCTCTGTCATGAAAGCGTGTTGTCAATTATCTCTTAGTTAAAATAGGAACTAGCAAACAATTCCCCCTTCTCCGTATTGAAACATAATATATTTGTAACAAATAGTTTGTAAATTCATTGGATCGTCTTCAGTGGTAATTTAACAAAACAACCAATTTGTTTATGTGACAAAATTGTATAAAGCATGGATTGATTGATGAATTGTTGAAACATTAGCAAAATAAATACATTAGTTTCAGGTAAACTGAAGTTTTTATTTAATTTTAAAAATCTCAGTGCGTCTTTACAAAACTGCCACATGAAAACTTGTTTTACACTGTAAGAAAAAAAATATTGTATGGGCACAAGCTCAGCTTACACCAAAAAGAAAAAAATAGACTCAGCTTATTGTTCCTCATATTACGGTTCTGTTTTGTTGTCTCTGTTGTTGTTGTTTTAAAGGACAGAGGTTTTGTAAAAGAAGCATTAATTTCAGCTTCTCAATTGGCAATGATTAGCAATGCCTATTGTGGGACAGTTTAGAAAGCCAGTATACAGAAAAGAGTAAAAAAAAAAAAAAAAGAAAAAGAAAAGAAAAAAAAGAAAAGAAAAAGACATATTTAACTTTTTCCTCTCCTTGCAAACTGATGTTTTGTCACACCTTTTTTTTTTTTTTTTTTTTTTTTTTTTTTTTGCATATGCTCCAGCTACAAGACCCTACATTGTTAGGCATGAATGCAAACTTCATCAGGTAATACGTATATATGTTGCAGTAGGTGTATCTCAGGTCAACATGTTATTAAACAATCTTTTTTAAGGCATGTGTGAAATTAAGTTCACAAGGTTAAATGAAAATATTGGATTACCTATGTGCTAACTTTTTTTTTTTTTTTAAGTCTGAGAAAATTGATTTTATTATTATTATTATTATTATTATTATTATTATTTTTTATCCCTACCTCAAAAATAAAACAAACATATTCATTTAAAATTTTGCTTTGGAGGTGGGCATCGTTTTGGAAGTGAGTGATTAGAGAGGAATAATGGTGGAGAGCTGTAAATGTAAATATCCAAATCTAATCCGAAAGACTCAATAGTACATTGTTCTAAACTTTGAATCTAAAAGCTTTTCAGAAGGTTGGATCAGAATCTCCGTTGCTTTAAATCAGTGTGACTCCACTGGCTTATAGGAATTTGTGCCATTGTTCTGAATCTTATTTTAAAAGCAAGTGCTTTTCTACAAACCTTAAAATGTTCAGCTTTGCCAATTCAAGAAAAGTAACATTTTGAACTGTGAGTTAGAAATTTAAAAAGCCATTTCAGAATATAGACAGATTTTCTGTTCTTGCTAATTTAACTTTCTCTTATTATCTTTAAAGAATGTCATTTTTGGGGCATGCTAACTCAGAAAACTTTTATAAAATCATTAAGGATCACATTTTATTGGATTTCATCTGGCTACTCAAGCAAGCACTTTTTCAGTGACACTTTTAAATACTAGATTTTACTAAAAATATCAGAATTGTTGTTTGAAAATTTATGGGTAAAAATTTTGTTTCCTTTAAGACAATCTCAGCAATAAATGAAAATTCAAAAGCTTTACATTAGTTGTTTCTGCGATGCTAATTAGAAAGCAGTTCTTAGGATTTTTTTCAAGATCCTGTGACAGTAACAAAATTTGTAATTAAGTTTGGCAAAAACATGCAATGAAGTACAGATTCATAACTCAGGCATTGTGGACACAGGTGTATATCTATCATCCTTAAGCAATCATTTTCTTTGACGGCTCTTGATATCAACAATTGAATGTACAACATTCTAACATCACAATGACTTTATCTGGGTTTTCATGTCGATACTCTACTGGGAAGTTTTCTATTTTATTCCCTTCCTTCTGATCTTTTTACTGTTGTTTAGCTGATCAAAAAAAAAAAAAAAAAAAAAAAAAGTGGCGGAAAGTGCTTTTGCATGTTCTTATAACCATTGCTGAAAGTCTGTCACAGCAGCTACCAAGGAAAGCTAAAGAAAACCAGAAACAGAAAGACTATTATTTATAGCTAGCAAGATACAGTATGGCACCATATGGTAGAATTTATCAAATTCTTTCCTTTCTCATGCAGGGCGAATAGAGGCCGTAGACAGTTCCCCCCTGTAGTCCTTGCTTTGCTAGCCCCTCATTCATTTACACCATGGGCTAAATCCTGCTTTTCCTAGTGCTTTTACACCCACAAAGCTACTCATGAGAGTATGGTGAGCAGGGTTTGGCCCTCTGTTTATTTCTTCTTTCTGCAGATGCAGTTTTGCTAGGAATGCTGTTTGCATTTCAATCAAGAAAAATAAGAGGACAGAGAAATTAATGCCCCAGTTAGCTCTGCACATCTGAGACTGCAACGTTACATTGCTCTTCCGAGGGTTTAAGTTTGCAGGGTGACACTTACCAGGTGTAAGGTGCTGTAAGGTTAAGAAGCATCAAACCTATAATAAGAGTCTGACTTCCTCTTCATTTTGTCTCCTTTTGTGTTACATACTAGGGCAAGGAAGGTCTGCCAATCACTATCATTTCTTTTTCTTGTTCTGTAAAGACTGGGTCGTCACAGCAACAGGCCTGTGACAGGCTGGTATCCATTTAGAGCTCCAGGGGGGTCCTAATAGGATTGAACCAAAAGATCATGTGAATAGCTTCCTATTTTAGATTTGTAATAACTCTGAACTGCTTGCATATACATGGACCTTACGGTGTTATGAGGAGACTTTTTACCACAGAAAAGATCTGTCTGTTTCTAACAGTGCTGTACTTTCCAAAGGACTGCCCTCAGCCTATTCTATCCTTGGAAAAAGGGGGAAAAAAGGAAAAAAAAAAAAAAAAGACACAAAAATTAAGCCCACTTCCCTTTCTCTTGCACACACAAAATTGGAAGGTGTCATTTCCTTTCATTAATTCATTTTACCAGATCAAAGTAAATAGTCTGTTTATGGAGAACAAAGAAGACCCTTTTTGGTATTCTGCTGAAGTCGCTATCAGATTCAGAAGTTTACTCATCTTTCTGAAATCTGGCAAAGCTGCATGCTGCTGAGATTATAGCCAAACAACTCATGCAAAACAGGCAAATAAATTCTATGCAAAAAAAATCTAGCAGAGAAAGAATTAGGAGGGGACATTTTGTTGATTTGGGAGACCCTTGAGAGGTTAAAGCTCTCATTCAGCTTGCAGAGGGGTTTTGGAAGACCCATAATACTCGACACACAGAGTAAGAACTGCTGTGAGAAGGGGGCCTGTATTATTTTAAGGTTATTTTCAGTGATTATGTAATCCATTATGAAATAGGTGATGCTTCATACATTTTATTCCCAGACAGATTCTTCTATCTACTGTGTGTTAGGAACAGCATTTGATGTGGAACTTCTTGTAGGGTAAGATCATAGGAGTAAACTTGTCAAGATCTACATCTAGGAATTATAAAACTTAATTAATTTATTTATTTGTTTATTTTTTTATTTTATGCTAAATTCTAGTAGCTTTTTTGGTTTCTTAAAGCAGGACTGTCTGACATGTCCCATTCAGAGAGGAATAGCAGAAGAGGTTGTCACATGAGCTGGCCCAAAGATTTTGGAGTCTTCACTCAAGGTGCAGAGATCTAGCTCTAACCCACCTTACGAAGGCTGTTGGGTTCCATGTTAATTGAAGACCTCGATTCTGTTTTGTTAGGATGCCTCATTATGGAAGGTACCTTAACTTCCATAGTACTCTATGGCAAGTTATAATACTCGTCCTGGAGAAGCTGTCTTCTGGATACTATCCTTGTACTCTTTTTTTGGTGGCTTAGATCATAATCAAAGTTGCTCATGTTACAACCCACCTGAGACCATCTCTCTACCATCTCCAAACCTGTCCTTCAGCAATCAGAATTCATACTGTGTCTTCTCCGCCCTTCCACTAAATGTTTTCTTTTTAGCCAGTGAATGCCTTCAGCATCTTAAAACCAGTACAAGAATCTTTCAGGAGGGTCTTCCACAACTTGTTTTTAAATAGCATACAGTTTCTATACTAAAAGCACAAGATTCACTCATGGCAACAAATATTCACAAGGCCTGTGCCTGGATAAGTAAATTATTGTACTTTCCATGTAGCATCTTGTCATGTGCATACCTTCCTAGTACTTTTATCAGTACAAATTTTGAAAGGGGTTTTGCATAGATTAGGGACCCAAAGGCACTCACTTAATTAGAATTAGGGGCATCCCTCTGTGAGAAAGGATTAGGCAGGTAAAAGACTAGGACTGTGATCCATCAACCTATAGGGACAATGGCAAAACTGCAGTTCATTCGTTTGGACCCTGTGTGTGGAGTTGAGATACATGACAATGAGCACCAAGATGAAGGGAGTGCAGGGGGAGGGACCATATAGCAAAACCCAGGGGCTTCTGAAATGGGCTTTTGAATGGATCTTCCTAGCCACAGTGTTTTCTAAGATTCAAAAAAGAGGACATTTTTTCTTTTCTATAACTTAGCTTTGGAAGACTTGTGTTACAAAGACTTTTATTCTGGCTAAGCAAGTACTAAATGATCCCTTCAACAGAACACAACGAACATCCTTATTTATCTCTAAAATCTGAAGTTTTGATGAAATTATTCTGGAGGTTTTGAAAGTTGCCTTCCAGTTGTCAGGAAGGCAGAAAGCCTCTATGGCAAAGATGATAAAAATGAAGTTCCAAACCCCAGTTGTGTTGCTAATCATGTTGAGACTCCTCTAAAGTTTTAAAGTTTAAAATCTGGAAATTGCATTCCAGAAAAAAAATGTCAAGCACATTATTTGAATGTTTCCGTGTTCCATTTCCCCCATTCAGACAGCTGTTACCAGCCTGACATCAGTGTCACTGTCAAGTCCCTGAAGAAACAGGTTTGGTTTCCTTTGTTAATTTATCCCAGGCTAGTTTTTCATCCACATCTGAAGTACTATCCAATGTCCTCTCCAGAAAAATATGAAATACTTCCTTTTTTTTTTTTTTTTTTTTTTTTTTTTTTTTTTACTTGGCTTTGCTTCTGTTTAAATGTAGGTCTTGTTACGTGTTGCTTTGCAGTCATTTTGGGTCTGCATACTTCCTGGCTGCTGCAGATGGTGAAGCCATACTCACAGATGTATGGACAATTAATAAATTACAGTTTTGACTTTAAAAAATAATTAAAAAAACACTCTAAACTTAATATGTTGATTTTTTTTTTTAACATTCAGGCCTTAAAAAAAAAAAGAAAAAAAAAAAAAAAAAAAAAACTACAACAAACAAACAGCACCTGTGACATGATGAAACTCTGTGTTTAAAGGACTGTTTAGCCCATATCCACGCAGAAGCCACCTGACAGTGCTGAGGCCTCATCTACAATTGCTTACCAGAACCTAGTTGCCTGCTGGAGGGCAGGTTCTTCCAGCATCATGGGCAGAAAAAACAACTTTACTGAACTTATATTTGTAATGTTTGCTTTTTAAGTGCATGAGCTAGGCAGTGGTTTGCATGTGTTTGTAGATGAAGAATTTGCTCATTTACAGGACTAAACTTTTCCCAGCTGGCTTCTTTGTCAGACTCTTCTGCACTTTGGTATCTCTGCTAACATGTTTCAAAAAGGACTCTGAATAAACATGGTGTGATAAAGGTGTCCCTTCTCCCCTTGCCTTCCGTCTCCAAGTGTCGTAATCTTGACTCCTGATAGACAAAACCCCTTTCCATGAGAAAACAAATATTTTATTTAAGTGTGACATCCGATACATGTTTTCTTTTGTCTTGATCTAGACTAAGCTGTCCAGGTAAGGAGTGGTCACCTTTGCTATTACTCTGTAACCTGTCCAGAGAAGAGAATTACTTTTTGTTTTATGTGGTACAGCACCTGGCTCCTGGCACAGTGCTAGTACAAATAATGATAATGTACAGTACCTGGCACAGCAGCACCTTATGCTCTCCATACTTGGCACTGCCATAAATGTGATAGTGCAATACCTCCAGTCACAATGGAGAATTACCTCTTAGTGAAACTAAATGGATGTGGATGCAGCTGATGGTAAATCTGTCCTCTCTGGTCTATGCTTTTCTTCATGCAATTAGCTGGAGTGAAGGATGGAATTTCTCCTGACAAAATACCTGCTTTTCAGCTGTAAGCACAAGAAGATACTTCTCCAGGCTTTGCTTGATGATGACATGACAGAGAACTGAACTACCACCCTGCATGATGGATCCCCTGGAGCTACCTGACCTGGCTCTGGCTGTGTCTTCTTACATCAGCCCAACTTGCAACAAAAGCTCCATGTTTACCACACATCTTACTTCCCCCTCACCCAGGCTACCCTTTCTGCCCTGTGACACCACTGTACACCCTGCTATCTCCTCTGCAGCAGAATTTGAACAGGAAAGTGGGCAGGTTCGGGTATAAATGCACAGGGTGTGAAAGGGATAAAGACTAGAAGATTGTCAGTGTACAAGCATAAATTTGAATAAGCAGTAAGGGTTAGAACAAACATTTTCCCAGTCCACATGGCCAGGCATCCATGCAGCCCCTTCTCGGTACCACTAAGATCAGAATGTGGGGATGCCAGAGCTGCCATGGCCCTGACTGGCCCTATGCAGCCTCCCCCTGCCCAAGGGCCTGGATGTCCCTTCAGCCCAGGCTGGGGCCCTCCATCCATGTCCTAGCAAGGCCATGGGATGCCACTCTGCAGCTCCCTCACAGTCCTGCCCTGCCCCATGGGCCCGGCCTGGCCTCGGACTTGCTTCATCACTGTGAACCTGCTGAGGGCCTGGGCTTGGGCTAGGCCTGGCCACCATCCTCAGGCCTGCCCACAGCCTGGCAGGGCCCTGCTCCTCCTCTCTGCTCCCAGATCCCCTCATGTGTGGGGTGAACTGCTGGACAGGGATGTTTATCCAGAAAGAAGTGATGGGAGAAGGGGAATTGTGTGGACATCCATCTCTGGAGAATCTCATATACACTGGCCTGGTTCGATGGCCAAGAGCCAGCTCTCCTGAGCAGCCAATACAGGCTTCCTACCACTTTGCACTGCTTGGCCTCTGTTTGTTTGTTTGTTTGTTTTTGTACACTTGATGTGTCTCCCAAGTATGGCATTTTTTACGTTATTCTAGCATGACAGGCATGGGTGAGCCCTCATGCTCTGCAAAAACCTGCTAGGATGTGGGCCCAGAGTCTCCAGTCCCTGAGGATATGAAGGAAAGAGGGCGGGAGGACAGCCCTCAGTTTCTCACCTGCAGATCTGAGGATAATCCTGAGTTATTTACTCCTTATGAGATTGAAAGTTGAAAATCATAATTAAAAAAAATAATAAAAATGAAATAATATTTTCTGATGTGTTTTGAAAGTTCTCAGACAAAATAAAAGTTCAGCTAAATTTACCAGCTTTCACAAAGTGAAACTGCATTTTTATGGTGAAACTACATTTTTCCAATGGAAACAATCCTATCAAAGTTCTTGGACTCACTCTCCTCTTTTGCTTGTAGGCCCAGAAGGCTTTGGATCTATCAGCCTGGTGTGGAATATTGAAATATATTTCACTTTGACAGAACAGACCACAGCAGTAGGTCTCGGTCTGCCAGACTTCTGAAGCAGCTACACCTAGAAAAGGCCTAGAGCTTTCTGAGCAGAAAGGAAAGAGTAGAAAAGAGGAAGGTTGAATCTTAAACCATGATTTTTTAAAAAAATATTTTTTCCTCTCTCAGCTAGTTCTATCAGAGTTTGTCTATTCTAATTTTAACCAGAGAAAGTTAGCCTGTGGCCTGGGGGGCTGTGAATTGTACATAACTTCTCTGCACCAAATTCCAACCACATATTCTTTCAGAGTGTCTCACAAAAAAAAAGTAACAATACAAGGCCCTAAAAGCATGCATTCAGAGCATTAGTGTGGAAAAGCATGTCTGCTAAAAATCTGTGGCCTGGCTTACTGCACACCAAATTTCCCACATAGACAAGCCCTCCGTGTGAAAGAAAGAGGACAATTGGGGCATAAATCTTTTAAATGAGTAAAATGATAGCTGTCTTGGCAATGGCAGATCTGATAAAGCATATTCCACCTGTTGTGGAAAGACAGCATATGGCCACAGTAATCTGCAATTCAATCAGAAGTGCAAGGATTTAAGTTCTAGCCTGGAAAGATTTCTTGTCACCATCTCTCCTCAGCCCTGTCTACAGATGAGTCCGTTCATGTGACATAAGGCAAAGAATGGGACGTTGTTTGGTGGTTGTGCTCTGGATATGAGGAGTGCTGGGCTTGGCTGAACTTTACAGACATTCCCTTCCAGACTTTCAGTACAGAGGGGAAACCTGTAAGTGGTTTTTGATCCAGCCCACCTGTTAGATCGCAGGCATCTCCAAACCTTTATGCAAAAGCTTTAATCTCTAGAACCCACATAATTTATAACATTTTGCTTATTAGTATGGCATGACTGGGTAGAGGAGTTAACAACATGGAGTATCTGTAAATAGCTCCTCTAATGCTTCTCCTAGTTGGAACAGAGCCTTTAATTCAAAAGCATTCTGCAGGAATTAACTCTTATTTTACTCCATGTAGTTATAAACATTTTCCGCCTTGGATTTATGTATTTTTACTTTTTATTAAACAAGTATACTGAACAATCCACAAGTTAGTATGAGATGGGAACATTTGTATAGCAGATCAGGAAATTTCTGTTTTCATAACCATATTGAAAGGGTCTACCTAAGCTTCCATTCAACCAGACATAGGCTGTGAATAAGTTCTGTGGAGCAAGACAATGTTACTGCTGAGAATCTGAAAAAGTAATTTTAATGGAGTAAGGAAAAACTCTCTGAGATCGATATAGGAAAGAGAGGCTATAGGTTTCATTATTCATTATCTTCTATTTAAAGAGCTATTTAAGAGTATTCCACATAGCTCCTAAAATTTGGGGAAGCTATTGATAAATTTATGCTTGATGTTTATGACCCTTAAGATAATTTTATATTAGTTATATTATATTAAAGTCACTGCTTGTGTGAGCCCAGCGAGGTGGTGGGTGTATCTGTCATAAATCCCTGAGCCCAGCAGTCCATGCAGTTGAGCAAGGGAAGCAACTAATTCTCTCTCCCACTGCTTCAGTGCAGGGTCTCATTGCCAGTCTAGATGCCCCCATTTCTTTACCAGTTGTAATACTACAGAGAACAGAGACCTTTAGTATTTTTGAGTGAATTACTCCAAAAAGAAATGGGTCTTATGGGAGCGAACAAATCCAAACTCCTCCCCTAATTTAAATAAAACAAACTAACAACATGAGTTAGGACCACTTTTGGCTGCAGTTTAAAGCCAGCTGGAGCCATTCTTCATGAAATCAGCTTCTGCTTTTTTTAAACAATATTAGGCCAAGGACAATCTTCTGTCATTACTACTTAATCTTAACCACCCAAAGGTCACTCAGTGGTACCACTAGGTTTTCGGCATGCCATTAAAAATGGAGAAAAAATGTTCTTATATGGTGATAGTGTAGTGAAACACAACCATCCACTGGCCAGTGGGACTCTTGAGGCGGAGATATGTGGGGTTTTATAGTGTTTGTGAAGGATACTTTATGTTCTGTAACATATGGTATTGTTGTTACTCTTTGATTTGTAGTTTTGGGCAGACACATTCTCATAACCTTTGTACGCCTTCGGCTTTGGAGGTCCTAAAGCTGCTATTGTTCAGTCAGTTTCCAAGCTCAAGAAGAATGTTTTCTTCATAAAGAACATGTTAAATATTACCAGAATTTCAGCATCAGTTTTATATTTCAGGCATATGATTTGGCATGTTCTGTGGATGACAAAACATAGCTTTTAAGTTATGATTTAATTTAGATTTTTTAAATTAAAAAAGCAGCTGTTTCTCTACATGTGAAATATGAATCCACTGTAACTTTACTTATAGAAGCACCATTTTCAAGGTATAATATATTGGATAACCCAAGAGCAGAATAAGGTCTGGATTCAGTATAAGTATCTGTCTAGCTGCTTCCTACCACTGAGTGAGTGCAAGGCTCTGGTGAGCCTGACAAATCATTATCAGTGGTTTGGATAAAGTTTATTTCTCTCTCTTTTCAGTTTTCTTTTTTTTTTTTTTTTGCCAGACATACCTGCTTTCTTAGCTGAGCTGAGTCTGAAGATTGGTAGTTTGATTTATGGGAATTACGGTAGTGTAGCAAGTTTCAGTAAAGGGTAAACAGGAAGATTACAGAGGGGAAGGCACATCCTTTGGATTACATGCCGGACAACATTTGTGATGGGTGAAAAGCTCCTGTGCAGAGAAAGAATGAAAGATAATGTATTATTTAAGTTGTGTTTCGAGAAGGTAAGGAATCAGCGTGTGGTGCTGTGAAGAGGGTAAAATTCCCCCCATGTTTAGATGTGTTGCTGATGTCATGGTAAACCATGCACAATATAGGCTGAAAGATGCCATACAGAGAGCTGAAGGATTAATTCCTGTAGCAGTGCCTGGATTTTTTCAAAGGCATAAGGCCCTGATGCCTTTAAATAGTTTTTTTTTTTTTTTTTTTTTTTTTTTTTTTTTTTTTTCCTCCAAGATTTCCACCTTTCCTCCCTTTTCTTTTGTGCTTTCTAAAAAACAATGACTGATTTATCTGGATAATATGAGAGAAGAATGCAACAAGGTTATGCAGATGTGTTAATAGCTGTGTGTTGTCAACAGTATGCTGTGTTTGTAGGCATGAGAAGTCACTGCTCTAGGAGTGCAATAATGGAAAATAACTTCGGACAGAGTTTTGCCACACTAAACAAAACTGCTCTAACTCTGATAATAAACAGCCACTAAACATTGTTGTTATCATTCAGTGTCCTTCTTTGCTTCCTTCATTCCAGGTATTGCACATCATCTATATGCAGTCTCACAATGGAACAATTTTTAAAGATATTGTGGGTAGCTGAAATATGTGGAACTACTTAAATGAGGACAAATTTCAGTTTAAAACTTAATGCTTTGTGTGTGGTATGTTTTCTTTTTATTTTCTCTTCTCTTTTACATCAAATTCTTTCCATGTCCTTGGTTAGAGCTTTGTGCACTTTCCCAGCCCCAGATAGTCCCTGGCCACTACTGCCACGTCGATTCAGCACTGTGATAGCCCCACATCTGCACCTGCCCAGCACCGCAGCATGGGGAGACCCAGCCTGCAGCAATACCCAGCAGAGCCTCACTGCCTCCCCACCTCCTGTTAAGGCACCAAATTAGGACATCGAGGGATGGGGAAAGTTCAGCATGCTCCACAATGACATCCTGCAATCTTTTAAAAAATCTTTCTTCCGTGTGATTGGCTAAAATAATTATCTGAGTTCAACGCCTCTACTATAAAATAAGCAATTTCAGTTTCTTACATGTTTTACTCTTAAAATATATTTAAAATGTTTCTTTAAGAGGTAGCTAATTTCATTCATTCAGAAAATATTTAAATAAAATGTTCAGACATTATTTTCCAGTTCCATTTTGCTGTTTTCAAATTATTTGAAGAATTTGACCTGAATTTTCAAATGTCTCTACATGTCCCAGCATGACATTTCCTGACAAAGATATTATTTGTCTGAAATTTTTTACCCCGTTGCACTGCAAATACCTTGTGTGACTGTAAAACCCTGGCAGAAAATGGATGTTGAAAGAAGAGACCGATTAATTCTTCACATAAGGAATCTCCACCAAGAAATTCTGCTAAGAAAAGTGCAATTGTTAATGCAAAGTCTTTCACTGGGAGAAGTTCATGATAGAATGAAAGTGATAAATCAGTGACTTAAATCAAAACTAGAAGTCCATAAATTCCTTTTTCAGCAGTAGGTTAAACTGTCAGGTTTAACAAAAGCTTACAACGCTCGCCTGCTCTCTGGTTCTGATTCTGCGAGTGCTATTGCTACCAGGTGTCACGCTCGCTGCTGAGACCTGCCACACGGCGGAAACAGCCTGTTCGGGGCTAGCTGGGACCTTGCTTAGCTGGGGCAATGCGTCAAACGTGTTATTCATATGTAGGTTTCCAGTGCTGCCACGCAAGCCCCTTGATAATAATACTAAGCCTGACAAATTTTCCATGATCATGTGTGATAGACTTACTAAAAGGAGACTCATTCTGTGACTACCATTCCCGTGTTGTTTTTTTCTTTTTTTTTTTTTTTTTTTTTTTTCTGAATGATCAGACTAAAAAGTCCCATAATTATAAAATTCTCGGTATTTCATTTGGTTTTGGTTTAAAACCAGCTTGTCAAAATGTTCAGTGCTGAAATATGTTTTTGCTTCTCAAGTGAATTGTTTTATTTCTTCAAACAATCTTTCAGTCCCACTTTTATCACACCAGCTCCTTCTGTGCTGGTTACCAGTCTCTCAGCATACCTTCTACAAATCTTCTTTGGGGGTTTTTATAGTTCAGTCTTCAAGTTAAATCTGGGGCATTACTGTTTCTCGGGATAGAAGTGACTGCAGAAAGCATGCTGACAAACCAGCTGCTCCTTGAAAAAGACAAGAAAGTTCATAGGGGTGGTGGGGGACTTGTGAACTTCATCGAAGTGTGTTTGTGTGAAGTATAGAAGGACCCAAAACTGACTGTTGGTGAAAAGTCAGAGCAGGTCAGAGAGGACTTACAAAGTTTGTAACTCTTCCGAGTCTGTTTTAATGCATCCACAACACCTTGCTGGCAGCTCTTTCACGGGCTGGCACCTCATGTTTTAAGTGAGTTGCCCCTTAAGCTCTGCCTGTTATTCTTACTGCCTGTGGCAACTGCTGAGTGCAGCGCATGTTCTGAAGACTGCCATCAAGGGAAAGCAAGAAAGATAACCCAAATAACATCAGCAGCAGAACTGAAAGCTGGACTGAGTTTTATGGTCTTCTCAGACCCTCAAAAAGGAATGTTAAGTTAATTTTAAGTATTGCAAATGCCTTCTGCGGGGCATCTGCTGTGCAGAAATTTCCTCCTCAAAGTCTGGTTTAGACAGGTTAATAAATCTATGCCTCTCTTCAGCTGCATAGGGTTGGCATTTTATAGCTGGAGAAGGTGAAGAAGAGAAAGTTACATCTAGTACAAAAAGATAATCCTAGGGCAGCACCAAAGAAGTACACAGACTTCTTCACTCCTAGTGCTCTCTGCTAAGTAGCTGAGCGTGATGTTTTAATGAAAAACAAAGGCTCAGAGTGTGGAAAGACTAAGAAATGAGAAGGCAGAGTGGACAGAGAGGAAACAGATTTGTTTGCAGAGGAGGCAGGGGAGATGTAAGGAAATCTGTATGCGTGTACATGATTTGTGGTTGTCACTGAAGCTACAGAGTGGCCTAAATCAGATTCTGCAAACTGTAATTTATATCATGGACAAATACTTTTAAATAGTATTTATTCAAGATATTTTCTGACTTTTTAAATTGTAAGTTGTTGTGTACTCAGCTTGAAATTCTCAACAAATTTATAAAACTGTACAATCAAGTTTATATACTTCTAAGTTGTGATTAATTTGATTTACAGAAGACAAAGTCTAAAAAGAATGGGAACATTCATAACTCAGTGATTTAGTGTAACACATAAAATTACTGGCAAAATAATAAAGTTATGTGTTTAAAAATGTAAGAAATAAGTTCCAGTGATGCCATAAATTCCAGGAAAATATTTTAGCAACTACAGCATAGAAATTTATTATGGCTTGGCTGCAATAATGATTTCTCCTTGGCCAACAAAACACTTCACAGCTTTAAATCTGTGAATGGGTATCAAAGCCATTTTTATCAGAGGGGCATCTTTTAGATCTACATGTTATTCTACAATTAAAATACTAAAATAACAGCTAAAACCAGGTCAAATTGTTATTTTATCATTAAAATGTAATAATTTAAATTCAAAATATAAAGTTTTATAATTTGTATGACACTTGAAAGGTCCTCTTTTCTCCATCCATGAGACGACATTGAGAGCGCCGTGTAAGCAGGGCACTGTTTGGATCTCCATGCAGAGCTGTGGGGATTGGTACAGCTTTGACAGTCACCACCTTGCCTGATAGTTCAGAGGCTCACAATTCAAGGAGCACACTTCTCTGAGCAACAAAGCCATGCACACAAAGTTAGCGCTATCTCTGGTTTCTGTATGCTGGCACAGAGGGCTTACACTGTTACATCCTCTGCTCACGTGGTTCCTTCGGCTGAAAAGAACCTCATTCAAAATGTCTGAGGCCCATGGCTGGGCCTTTACTCATCTTATGATCACTTTTGGCTGAGGAATCTTTATAGCCTTCTAAATGCATACACTTGAGTTCTGCCATTATAAAAGCCTCCTGTCCTCTGTGTTTTGGTGCGTTGTTGGCCTATGAAGTGCTGAGCCTGGGTTACCTCACCAAGGAGCGGTTCCTCCCTGTGCAATCACTGTGGAGCCCAGGGGAGCTGGGGGGATGAATCTCTGAGTCTTCTAGGTCCGTTTCCTACCTGGCCCCCCATCTTGGGCTTTTTATTTGCTGGCAGGTGTGACCTTGGTGCCTGGGTTCTATTAATATGGCCGAGTTTTGACTCTGGTGAACCTTTAATTCATCTGAGCCATGGCCAGAAATCCTAATGTTCAAAGGCAGAGTGCTGCAGCACTGAGATCCTCACACTAATCATTTCTGTAGTGATCCAAAAGAAAGGGGTGGAGGTTTAAGCGACTGCCAGATTAATAAAAACTTGATGTTCCTGCCCTAAGGATTTTACTGTCCAAAGTTCAGCTGTACATTATGACCCAGATTCAAGGACTTTTGAAATCAATTAAAATGCTTCCATTCATGTCACTCTTGCTGAAAAACTTCTGAGCTGTGCAGAGCCATCACTGAGAGTGTGCCAGGGAGAGGCAGAGATGATGTTCACTCCTTCATCCTCCAGGCTGATGACACCTCAATGCACCCGGGTTAGTTAATTTTAAAGGCAGCTCCAGATGCTCTGTAGCTCACCCCCTTCTTGGCTGAAGTCTGGTGTTCTGCATGAATTTGTGAGGCTATTCAGTGCAGATATTTCATATCTGCATGGATCTGTGAGACCCTGCTTCTCTCTGCCTTCTTTGTGGTGACATAGAGGGATATAGACTGCATGCAGCATAGATATCCATTCTGCCATTAAACTGCCCGACCTGTGTTGGAGTTTCTGTTCCACTGGATCAGCACAGAGCTCTGGGCAAATGAAGAATCTGCTCAAGGAGAGGACTAAGTGTCTGAGTTGTGACCCTCCAGATACAGCCAGTTCTGCTTGACATTTTTACCAGAGATCTGGCTTCAGGAGTTGCATGCATCCTTAACAAGATTGTTGATGATACTAAACTGGGAGGTGCTGTTGGCTGCCTCAAGGCATAAAAGGATTTAGGTAGATTGGGCAAGTGTCTATGGCATAAAGTTAAAAAAAGTGGATGCTGGATGCTCTACACCTGGAATGGAGTAATGCTGGACACAGGTACAGAGTAGGAGATGAATGGCTGGAGAGCAGCTTTGCAGAAAGGGATCTGGGAGTGCTGGTCAACAGCAGGATGGCTCAACATGAGCCTGCATCATGTCCTGGCAGCCTGGTGCCTGGCAATGCGATGCACAGGAACAGCAGGGTCAGACTGGGTGTGAGGAAAAGTTTCTTTACCATGAGGGTGGGTGGACAGTGGCACAGGCTTCCTTGCAAGGTGGTTGATGCCCCATGCCTGGTCAAGAGGTGTTTGGATAATGCTCTCACTAATATGCATTATTTTTTTTATTTTTTATTTTATTTTTAGCCCAGTTGAACTATTATAGTTCTGTTCTATTCTATTCTAAATGCTAACAGTACTCTGTCCAACCATGTTATAAGTAGGTATGTCTGCACTGGACATCTCAGGCACAGCAGCCACTTGAAGCTGTGTACAGCTATTGCTAAGGATTATGCAGGTAGCTGCGTCTGTAGTACAGTACACAACCGGCAGGACTTGCAAACTAGAACAGAAAAGCGTACGGGCTGGCTGCCTTCTTGTTTAATGTTGCTTTCTTATAGGATTATTCACATTGGAGAGGACCTCTAGATTTAAAAGATTTATCTTCTTTGTATTGAAAATTCTCATCTGGGACCAGCTTTTATCTGTCCAGCATCTCCTCTCTTCAACAGGGGTTGTGCATATGTGACCAGTGACCAAAGGGGTTTCACTGTGACTGTGTGAGAAAGGAAAGATAAATCAAAGGACTTGTTTTTGGAGGGAGCAGCCTATTCTCTTGTAAGAGGTCTTCTCTTTCATGTAGAGAATCATCCCAGAGTTCTGGCAAAAGAAGTGAGTTTTTTTCTGGGTTATTTGCTGGGAAAATGCCAATAATGCAATTTAAAACCTCACAGAGCCCAAATCTTGATTTTTTTCCTAAATTTCCCAAATGTGCTGTTTTTTGTATTCATATCACTTAATAATTCAGTCCTGATCTTCCAGTCTGTCTTCTTTTTCTGTCCCATTTTGGGGTTTCGAATACACTCCCTTTTCCCCAAACATTCTGTCACATACCAGAGGTGTAATCATATCCACAGTCTTAACTCCAGGTGGCTGGAAGCTGATTCTGCATAAATTAGAGAGAAAAGCTACATTCTTCTCTTCCTTCCCAGAAAATTGCCCTAAATTAAACTTATAGACCATAAATCTAGTCAGAATAAAGCTGTATCCACCTCTAGTTCAGCAGTGCTCCATACTGACCAGTCAAACAACATTTGCTTCCAACCACTGTTGAATCTTATTCCTTTGCCTTCCTCTGTAGTCCACAAAGCTCAGTGGCTGTGCCTAGATGCTGGCATAACCCATACACATGAGAGGAGTGGACAACCCCACACTTACTTTTAACTGTCAAAAAAGAAATGCGGTGGAGTTTGATTATAGAAATAGAACCTAAGAGTAGGTCAGACTTTATTCCCACTTCCAGATGAAAATTAATCTGGGGTCATGTAACACAAATACATGAAGAAAACGAACACATTAAATCCATTTTTTTTTTCCTAACATATGCTTGAAGATGTCTGGAACTATTGCAGTGGAGACAATTGCTGCAGAATCTAGATGGTCATTCTGCACATGGGTAAGGTTGTTGAGGATGGAGGATTCATTGGCATGACAGCTGCTGAACACTTTGATTAGCACTAAATGTTAATCAGCATCATTTGATTAACATCAGTGGCACGTTGAGGTTCTGTCTCCTTACTTTTTCAATGAAAATGTATGGTTAGAGATAAGACCAAACTCACAGAAGCCCAGACTTCTACATATCCAAAGTTTCTAAAACAAAAACAAAAACAAAAAACCCACAACAACAACAACAATAACAAAACTCACAAAATCCCTTATGGACAAAAGCAGGATATTTTATAGATTCAGTTGACAGGAGCTGACGTGTATTTTGTACTTTCAGCTGTTTTTGGCTCTAGATAGAAATGTAGTGAGATCAGATCTCACAGATGACTGCTATCATTAGTCTTGAGACGTTCCTCCAATTTGGTACTGAAAGTTTTCAAAATTGTTAGTTAGAAATTTGCAGCTCTGAATCATGAATTATAGATTAAACCAGTTTCACCATCAGACTTTTAGTCTGAAATCAGTGCCTTCTGAACTCATGTGAAGCAGCTGTAAAAGAGGTCCATACCTCTTTTTCTGTTTCTAGCCAGAAAAACTACCTGCTTTCTGTTCATACTCATATGTTATTCATGTAGCTATGAAGACACATTTTTGTAAGGAAAAATAACACTGGATGAGTATTTCCAATGTATCTGGTTCTGGGATACAGAAACCAAATAAAGTGAAAGGGTTGGCTGTGGCCAAGGCTCTAAATAATCACATAATAATTTTGGGAAAAAAAAAAAAAAAAATGAAATTCCACCATTCCACCTTATCTATGGGTTGATGTGAGAAAACTACAGCAGTCATCATCAATGTAGAATACTGCTGTCATTAAATATACCAGGACATACACCTACCCTCAGATTTTCTTAGTGGAATAGAATAAGAATAAGTGCTTATTATAACTAGAATAAGTGCTTATTCTTTGCTATGAAATCAGCACTGCTAAATGAATCCAGCACAACTTCTTTAAAACTAAGTGACAACTTTCTGGATTTCTATTTTTCTCCATGGCAAGTCCAGATAGTCATTGATTTAATAAGGGTATCTATCATTAGCTAAAAAGAAAAGGTTTGTAGGAGTATTGTCCTGACACTTTATTATTTTCAGAAAATGCATTACAAGCTTGATATCTACTGTCAGGAATGAGATAAACAAAAAATGAGTGCAGTATGCTCTGGCCCTGGGTGAGCTTGCTGCAATACCGGTCAATTATAAGACCTTTTCATGGCTCCTACACTCCTTTCTGAAATGTTAAAGGTCTCACTAATCTTATCAGGTTGTTGATTACCACCTGCTGAGCACAACAAAGAGACAAGGAATGTGTAGTTGCATCGCATTCAATACATATTGGTTTATTTTTACTCTTTCCCCAACTCCAAAACTATTCTGTTTCTTTAAGTGAGGTGAATATTGAAATTGCTTTGCTCAAAATGTATGTCACATGCATCTTCTAACCAGCATTTGTTTCAGCATCAACCCAGGTGATCCAGCACACTGTAATATCGTTGCAACAATGGGATTTTTGGTGCCAGGGATGCGGCTTTCACCCACACTGACTACAATGGCCAGCAAAGGGGAAGTTTCCATGGAGCTTCATCCCTTTCCCTTAGCTCTCAGGCTCGGGAAACAAAGCCATAAAGGGGCTGTTTGTTGCTGGGAAGGATGTGGAAAAGTTTTACCTCTGCAGTGGAGTCAGTAGTAGCACAGAAGATTCCCTCATTAATATAATAAATGAGGTGAGAATTAGGAAGAGAAAAGATGCTGTTTTCCAGTGCTGAAAATTGAACCGTGTGAGACACTCCGGAAGCTCCGAGTATAAATCTTCTTTATACAGACATCAAAGCAGCAGCATTGGAGGAAGCCCCAAGGGTTTTGTGGAGCTGAGTTTTGACTAAAAATGGGTATAACCAACATGGGTCAAAGCTTGCATTCAGTGGATAAGAATTCAAAGTCTGTCAGCTTATTCCTTTCTACTGGGCTGCCAGAATTTGGCAGGAGATATCAAGAAGATAATCTTTATTAGGCAGTTTTTAGAATTTCCTGCTTTGGTTCAGCCTAGAAATGCTTCAAGATCTGTGGTGTTTTGTTTTGTTTTGTTTATATATATACTTTGTTGTTGTTGTTGTTGTTGTTATTTGTACTTGGGCATTCCTCTTACACTAGCTGAAGCCTGAACTAAAACCTTTGTATATGACAAGGCAAGACGAGGCTAGCTGAATTGGATACTGAGATTAGAGAAGAGCTTGATGAGTGGAAATTAAAGGAATTTGTTGCTATTATCAGGGTGGCATCAGCTGAATAAATGGAACTCGAATGGTTTCACAGCCAGCAGCAAAATCTGAGAGAAAAGTGTAACCCAGGCATAAGCTTGTGTATCCATCAGTGATGGAGAAATAACTGTGTGGTCTTCCTTAGTGGCTGAATGTCTCTGAGTATCTCTGCACTTGAATCACTGGAGATTATTTGTTTCAGCTTCATATATGGCTCTTCTTAGGTACCCTTTAAACACCCTCATATCTGCCGCCCAGTGCTCTGTGATGATATTCACCAACATGCTCTGCAGCTCCTGCCAGCTAAAACAACCTTCCCAGATCAGTCCACCTCCCTGATGTTCCATTTCTCTTCAAATGTTGTTTGAAAACATCTCCTTTCCCACCAGCTTGCGCCCCTGAAATTCTCTTTTGCTTTTCCTATGGTTAATATAGATTGCTCTCTACTGCACCCCTTCTGCAACTGGCTTTTGCTCTATTTTGGCTTGGACATGGACGTTGGCTGGGTCTGTGCCGTATGCAGTAAAGCATTGTTGGGCTCATTGTCTGCATCTTATGCGATACAGATTAAAAGTTGGGCTGAAATCACACAAGCTAAAGTACTGCTATAAGGCAGTTTTCCTCCAGGACTGGCCTCCTGTGCCAAGGATTCCAGCCCTGTATCTTGTTAGTGGAGTAACATTGAGCCAAACCCCCAGATCAACAGATAACGAAAATCAACCCAGTCATCTCTTTTATACTTTTCCCATGTGGACAATTCTTGGTGTCCGAGGACCTTCCAGTTGAAAATCAATGTGATTAGAGATTGCTGTGCGATGTGTTTCAGCAGGCATGCCTACATGCATTCACTTTCTCACAGTGCTTCATACAAATGAGGTGTTGATTACTGGCTAACTGACAGATGATCAAAGATCTTCCAGATGCTGCTAGCTAGTGTCACAAGTGACACCTCACTCAGCGAAGTTTTCAAGAAGAAGCTGCCAAACTGGAAATGCCTTTCATGATATGTCTTAAGCTAGGGGAAACAGCTGTTTTGAACTTTGTTTTAAGGGCAAGGTTAGTGAAAGGGACAGTTTTTTTAGAGGTGGTGAATTTGTTGACGCATTAGGGACATTTGGAAAATGCAAACCTGCCTTTTTCTAGAAATGCCTTGCCCACTGACTTTTGTTCAAGGCTGTGAGCTGCCATCATGACAGAAAATCTGGCTGGAGATGTTTTAAAATCACACTCTTACTTATGCCTTTAGGATCCCATAGTCTTTAGGATCCCACCTTTGGATTCCACCAGGAAATGCATACACTGATCCCACTTCCAGCGCCCTTAAACTGAGAGCTACTTACTGCATTGATTTGTCCAGAGAAAGAGTGCTAAAAGGACTTAGCAGAAGAAGCTGTTACCATAAGCAGCACTTTATTTAAATTTAATAAAGGATGTCAGTCAAAAGAACATGTTAGTGCAAAGTTTTACTTCTAACAGATTATAAAAAATGTAGGTTTTAATGATGTTGACATGTCACAGGTCTTCGGACTTGGTCCATTGCTCACTGAAGGCACTGGAAAGACTCTCACTGACTTTAATGGGCTTTAGATCAGTCCTGGAGTGATGAAGGAAGTGTTTTGTGAGGATTAATTCTTCTACTTAAAGAGCCTTCCCCTCAGCAAGAATTCCTTCTGAACACAGAGGTAATGGACCATTTTCTTCATTCTATAGCTTTAAGAAAGATAACTGAAAGATTAATTTGGTAATGCTTGTGGAGTTATTTGAAATTCTAACATATCAATGCAGAACCACAACTTTGCTCTATATTATCTCTCTGTTCCTCACCTATAGATACAATTCACATGTTCTGAAAGCTGCAGATACTCCTTGTTTTAAAATGACCGGTAATTTAATTGACCAAAAGTTTACTAATTTCAAAATGCTTTTTAAAATGACTTTTTTTTTTTTTTTTAATCATTAAAGATTTCCTGTCCTGTTTTTATTATTTCAATGAAATGACAACCAGTGACATAAGAACAAAATAACAGTCCAATCTTTGTGTTTTGTAATGAATAATAAAGTGTTTTAACCTCTTTAGGGACTTAACACCACGTTAATCCTTTAATCCCCAGAAAAACCAATTTTGTTGTCATGAAAAGGGGATATTTAACTTCATCCAATTAATTTTCTACCTTGGAGATACCATGATTATGAAGATTAGATAGAATAGATTCATTAGAATAGCCTTAATGTGTACAAAGTGATAGTTTTTCCAGTAGATAATTGTATCAGAAAATAAATTTTATATCACAATTATGCTTATTTTTCCTCAATTTAAGAAGAGAAATGCCAGTACTTTGAAACTCAGAGAACTCAACCACTTCTGTAACAGTCAGATGTTAGGCAGCTGTTAAATTCAGGCAACCTTCTCCTTTAGTGTTTTTCTTCTCATACTTCAAGTGTCTACTGAGAAAATACCTTGTAGCAGTAAAAGGCTGATAAAATGTGTTCAGCGGATTATACTGTGTGTAGATTGGAAAGTGAATCATCTTTTTAACCATATTTTACAATTAGAGATGGAGAACAGCAGAATGTTTGTTGGTTTCCCTGTCTTTGTTACATGGCTTTCCAAATTTTGGGCTTCTGAAGAGTTTTACCTAAGTAATAGAGCAGATATTCTATGCTGTTTTTCCAAATACATGGTGTATGTAAATCAAGCTAGGTTTTTCTCTTTTCACTTAAACATTCACAAAAAGGTCAGATTTTCAAACATGTTTTGTGGTACATCAAAAGGATAAGGCTTTTTTGAAAAATCCTGCCTTATAGTTTGCTGTCTCTGGAATGAAAAGGCTATGTATACTAGTGAGGAAGGGTGGTTATACGGTTAAGACATCAAAGTGAGATTTGGAAAATACAGATTAAATTCCCCTCTCAGCTGTAGACTTGACGTGCTGTCTTGATCAGGTCACTTGACCTCACACCTTCCACTGAAAATAGGTAGATAATACATCCTTTCTTCAAGCCCATTTTTACTTGCCTTTTCAAACTGAAAGTATTTTGGGGTACAGACTGAGGCCATAGTTCAATGACACAATACATTTTTCTTGGTCTTGTAATACTGGATCAAAACACTTTGTGACTAAATGACACCAAACACCAAGACTGGATAGACTTTCTCTGTTAGGCCAAAGCGGTCACTTCTGATAATTTTGTACCAGTGAGCTTTATGCTAGATGAGATATCATTCCCTATAATACTCAAAGAGTGTGGTTTATCAACCAGCGTAAGCCAAAGGAAGCCTAGGGTCCTGCTGTGTATTCTCTCTTTCTCTGTCTTAGCATTAACAGAGGACAGCTGTGCAGTCAGCTGGATCAGTGGGTTGATCCGATTCAAAAAAAATCTTACGGGGGGGGGGCCCCCCAAAATGTCAGTGTTTTGCTCACAGCCAGATGCATGATCACTGACGCTGTCACAAGTGAGAAGATGGGAATGCAAGGCAAGAAGATGGGGTAGACAAGGTGGGGACACGCTGCAGATGTACAGACCTTCATCATGTTGGTTAAGGGCTCTGTGATGTGCAGTTTATGACCAACACAAACACGCTGGCAAAGTTTCCAGCTGTACTGGCAAACGGAAATACAGTATGGAGATACAAGAACAGCTACACTGAAAGAAGTCTCTAAGCAAGGGGTTAGCTGTATCCCTGAATGAGGGCATTGTAATCAAAGAAGTGATACTGAAGACAATTACCTGCATCTAATTGTTGTCACAGTCACACAGAGTACCATGGTGTTGGTGACTGGTAACTTTCTCATCTCTTTCTGAGCAATGCTGGGCATTTGCACACCGAAGCTCACAGGAGCTGAGCTTGCTCAGGAGCTTTGGAGATGAAACACATCACAAACACATTAAATGCTAGGCAGATTTTTTTACTGATCTTTCCTCTGGTGATAATATTTTGTTTTCATTATGCAGGCAGACAAAACTCTGTAAACAGCATGAATTATTGCAATCTTTTGGTGGATATTTTGCTGCCTGTAGTATTGATTTTGAAATTATGGTGCTTCAGTGTTGCAGTATTTCTTAGTATCTTCTGAAGCACTCTTATTTATCACTAAAACATGGAATTGTTTGGAGTATCACTCCGGGTAGGCAGGAAAACTTGCTTTGATGTCATACAACACAATAGTTTCCTAGGAGCCATTTCATTCTGTCATGTCAACAACCAGCCATTTAAAGCTGCCTAAAAAGACGCTAACACTGTTGAGTGTAATTAAAATTAGAATTAGAATAGAATAGTTTAGTTGAAAGGGGCATACAGAGATCCACGAGTCCAACCTCCTGACCACTTCAGGGCTAACCAAAAGCATATTAGTGAGGGCATTATCCAAACACCTCTTGACCAGGCATGGGGCATCAACCACCTTGCAAGGAAGCCTTAGCTTCTGTGTGGAAGCCCTCAATGAAAATAATGGATGGGTCTCAAATCCAGCAATCCAGAAGCAAAACTCACTTGGCTGATATATTATTAGTAACCCAGTTTTGGTGAGAATACTTTTTTCTGCCTTGTAAGTAACACTCAATGATTTGTTGGTTTTGATCTAAGAAAGAAATGATAACTTTTAGGGAATAAGAAGTCCCCAGAATGATTTTCAGTCTGGCTGAGGCAAACTTCAAGCTGTGGTTTGAGTGCAGTATTGCTACTCAGAAGTTCATTCATCAAAGCACATTAGCACATGTTAAGCACCAAGTTCAATGAAACTTAAGGACATCCCAACCATTCTTCTCTGAACTGTAGTCACAGTAAGGTTTTATTCAATATGAGTAAAGAAGTGAACACCAAATCTTTCATGTTTTACTTTTTCTGCAGAGATCAGTGCTTGATCTGTTGAGATATTTTTTATTGTTGCCTTGGATGACCAATGTCTATTCAACGGCTTTAGGAGGTTTTAAAAGTCTCCAGCTGTCAGCAGTTCAAGAGAAATAGCAAAATAGCTATTGTCTGAATCCTTTTGCTGACCTTGGGTGGAGTCAGTGTGGTTTTGCATGATGGAAGTGGAGAGGAAGATTAAGGAGGAGATAATTTCCTTTTTTAATTCTGAATTCCATCCAGAAAATATTTTGGAAAAAAAAAAAAAAGTTAATATTGAAAAGTCGAGGATTCATCATGTTCTGCTTATATGGTATTAGTAGGATTGTATGCATTACAATGTCTTTAAGTACATGAGCACATACTATACAGGAGAAAATGCTTCTTCCTGAGCTCACTAATCCAAATTACTCAATTAGCAGAGCACTAAGTGCTCCTGTCATCACAAGATTTTGGGGTCTTGTTGCACAGAATTAAAAGATCATTATTTCATTGTAAACCAGATTATCAATTTCCATTGGCAAAGCAAACAAGATTTAGCATCCTTAAGGAACACATACAGTAAGAATACAGTAAGAACTTGTGTTGCAGTAATATGCATTTTCAGTAATCTGAATAGTGATCTGTCCCCAGATATTTCATGTGAGGAAGATTTCACCATTCCTCACCAGAATCCTGCCTTAGTCAGTGTACAAAGCAGACAGTGCCCTTGGAGTGAGTTAGCACTGTGCAATCAACACAGCCCTTGTCTATGCAGATCTTCAGCCCATTTTTTCCATTGCCGGAAGGCATGCAGCAGAAGCGATGGGGCAATAGCAGGAGAAGCTGTGTTCTGCAGTTAAAGAGGCTGGATTCCACCCCTGCTGCTGTCTCACTCTGTCTGCCCTGGAAATTTAGGCAGAGACTTAGTCTCATCACAGCTGGGCCTTAAGGATGAGTTTTTCATTTTCTGGATGCCTGATGCAGGTCATCTGTGGCCATATTTAGAGAGATGCTGAGTTCTTATGGCTGTAACAGAAGTCAACCTGAGGTGTGATTGCAAGGTAAATAGTGTTATAACAATGCCAGATACTCAAAAAAGGAACCCAAGAACAATAAAACCCAAACTGATTGCAGATATCTGGGATTAGTGAGCACTTTTAGATATCTGTGGTGCTGGCTGCTCTATGCCTCTGTTCTGTAAAATGGGAATATCATGGGAATATCAGAATATCAGTTCTGCAGAGTGCTATAAGTGCACTGGGCTACTGGGCTGCATGTTTGTGATACCGCTGGTTATTCTAGAGAGTGCTGCATAGAAACCTAGTGGGAAAAAATATATTTACTGAATAGATAGACAGTATTAGTGTGGTGCTGCTGTATCAAGTAAAGAAGTAAAAAGATTTGTTGAAACAAAATGAAGCCAGATTCTGCATACTGATATTGTTACATTCTGTACACACTCCCAATGTTTTTAGAGCTTAATTTTGTCACTTTGGTGTCCATGTGGTGTTTTTTGGTAGCAGTATCAGTGCATCTGTTTGCATGCAACTGTGCTCTGATAATGCCAAGAGGTTTTTTCCACAAACTCTTGTGTGAGACTATAATCTGAGCTGTGGCAGGGATCAGGAAGCTGTGGTGTAAGCGGAACTGATGAAACCTGCTTCCTATGGACCTTCCCTACAGACCTGTGCACTGCACCTGTACTCACTGACGTGGGATCTATTTGATGGTTTTCTAGCCCTGGTACTCATAGCGTCTCTCACCCACATGGCTTCTCCCATAGCTAGTAGAAAATATGTTCAAGCTGTAGTCTTCTCTTCCATGAGGCCACTAATACAATCTCTCAGCCTTCTCAGCTGCAATATTTCAGGAAATTTGAAGAGACTTGATACCCAGCCCACTGAAAAATTTGGCTGCGATTGCCTAGTAGGCTCTAAAATCATTTGCAAAATGAAAAGGTGAGGGAGGAGGGAACATTCAGACACGACATGATTGCATATGCTTCATTCCCTTAAGAGGAAAAGGAAAAAGCAACATGCAAAAGGCAGCATGCAAGAAACAGAAACTCCCTCTCCACCCTGCCAAGCTGTTCCCCAGAGGACTTGTAGTCTTAAAACAGGAATAGATCTTGCAACCAGTCTTATCCCGGTAACTTCTAGAACAGTGTGACCAAAGGAAAAAAAATAAAAATAAAAAAATCAGCCCCACGCTTCCAGGCTGATGTACTTTATCCAAAAATAAATATTCATAAATTCAAACCATGGGTCAGAAAGCCTGTGTGCATCTGGCAGACTGTCAAAACAGCTTCTCTGTGGGCATGTTGCTATAAGTATTCTCTTTTTAGAACTACTGCTGTGTAATAGCCTTTCCTCATTTTAATCTTCTAAACTTGGCTCAGGAGGCAGATAGGAAGAAAGTATTACAGGAGTGTGTGACCCTTGAAATTTGCCTCTTCCTATCCCCCTCCCCAGAAATTCACACTTATATTCTAGGAGACAGAAGTCTATTGTCCCAATTCATTCAAGTGGTGTATATGTTTCATGCTCTAAAACTGAACACTATGCGCATTCAAAATCATATTTGCATCAAAATAGAGGAAATGTCTTGAGCTTTTATTTAATATCTAATGACGAGTGCCCAAATTTTCTAAGTGAAAACCTGACCCCCAGGACTCCTTTAGTGTGGAATGTATTGTTCATTAAGAAGGTGCTGTGTATGAGGAAACAGAGCAGAAAGAGTACTTTCCATCTATTCATACTTTGAAGAGCTTTAAACAATTTCCAGAAATAGAAACAGCACCTGCTAAGGGCAGAGGTATAATTGTTTGCATGCCCTCTAACGTTGCTTTACTGCACCACTTTTCATCTTGTTCTCAAAAGGATTAACAACTGAACACTAAGGATTAGAGTGGTGCAAGGTTGGAAAAGAAGAGGAGATCAGATCAGGCCAGGCAGAGTAGGGCAAAGTGATTATTTGCAATGCAGTAATTTATAACTCCAATGGCCTCTGAATTCTGTGAGGGTTTTTGCTTGCATGATAAATGGAAGTAGGTTGGAGCAGATCTGCTTGCTTTTGTGCCCTTCTGAGATAACAATGCTGGTCAAGTCTTGCAGCTTTTTGTTTAGAACTAGACCAGGGTGCTGTACAGAAATGCACTGTGGGTAAAAGGAAGTTGGGCTACACCTATGGACTGAAAGGTGCTGGAATCATGGGGTTAGCACCATGTGCTAAGTTTAATTTCTGATGGTGAAGAAGGCACCTGTTGTCCCTGGTGTTCAAATTATACTTCAGAAGCACAGGAATAGAGCAGCAATGCACTCGAGGTTGAAAATTTAGCTTTTAATGACATTATCTTGACTTTGTATATGTCCCTTAGGTCCACAGTCTAGAAAAGTGGAGTATTTCTGGCTTGTAGACCCAATCTTGTCATACCAAAGCTGGGTTTTTGAGTGGTCTGAAGGTGGTTACGGGCTAGAAGAAGAGTACATGGAGCAGAAGCAGGTGGGTAAAGATAGTTCACAGGATCAAATGCTCTTTTGTTGCTTCTCAAGGAAAGCAGAAGAAAAAAATAGAAAAAATATGTTCAAAACTGTCTATATATCACAAAAAAAGGCACAATATTTCATGCCATAGGACAATCAAGCTCTTCAGAAGTTTCAAACTGGACATAAAACTGTTGGCTCTAGAGGGCAGTCATTCAAACTTACAGCAGAAGTGGATGGAATCTGCTGATTTCATCTCTCCCTGCTTATAGGTGGCACAGCTTTTCAACTTGACTGGAGTTATAGAGCTAAAATGTGGGTGAGGTAATACCAAAATACCATGAGTACAGCTTATGGTAATGTTTCTTTTCTGTTTAGGGAAAGATCCAATCTCTAACAGGTTGGGGTTATGGGGTAGAGGTAGCTGGTTCAGTTCTGGCTTATCTTTGGTAAAACCAAAGGGACTAACTGAACAGCTGAAAGTGGTCACTTTGAAAAAACAGAAGGAACGATGTCAGCAGCAGGCAGTGACAGGATGTGCTTCCTGTTGTGGCTAAGGGTAGAACAGACACAGTTGGCTTGTCCAGTGCTGGTCCCTCATCACTGAGGCAGGTGGTATAGGGAAGCTGAGACTTCCCAAACCCACACAATGCCTATTTGGGGAATACTTACAATACTCCCTTTTATTATGATTTTAACTCAGTATCTTCCTATAGAATCATTTATGTGATTCTATAGGAACAAACCATATACATACATGTGGTTTCAAATTTAATGGAAGTATTATAGCTTTAGCAACTAAAAAGGAAAGAAAAAAGTAAAGAATATATCTCTCCTGATGGAGCAACTCCAGATTATGCACTGTATGGTATGACCCAAGGGATGTCCAATGCTTGCTTCATTTTTGTCCTTTGACACAGGTATGCAAGTCAACCAATATACATATATATATTTAAAATTAAGTAAGTTTTTTCAAAGGAATGATATATTTTCTCTACCAGTTTATTTCCTTTGCATGTATATTTTATGGGGAAGAAATAACAAATCTGTTACCCTGTAATTAAATTGGATTACAGAATAATTACAGTCTTGTTTGCTTTCTGCAGATTACATGGTAATTATACTTGGTATTACCATGAAAAACCAAGAATTTCTAACTATGTCATTACATGGTTATTTCTACAATACAATACAACTGTTTAATTATACATGCAGTTTCTTTACTTCAGTGGAAAAATGATTAAAATAATGCCAATACCTCAAAGTTCTGAACAAGTGCCAGCATATTGTATAACATTTATAGTATCAGTAGGCATTTGTTTGTGTATTTGCAAATATATATTTACATGTACAGGAATCCCTTAATTCTTCCAGGTTCTCCTTTGTGCCTAAGATACACAATTCCACTTTTGCAATAGGTGATAATATTCCATGCGTATTGCGTATTTCTGTATGCACAGAAAAACTTGGACCAGAAGCAATGACTTTTTCCTAGTTCAAAAGTCTATTTCAAAATAGCCATGACAAAGATGAAAAAAAAAAAGAAAAAAAAAGGATGAGTGTCTGACAGGTACTTCAGCTGTACAAGCTTAGATTTGACAAGTTTGCTTTACTTGTCAGATTATTTGTTGGCACGAAATCCAGCTGCTGAAGGACTGGGATCTTCTGAGATTCTTTACTGAATTATCCCCTGCTGTTAAATAAGCTTCTTTAGCGGGCTCTTGTTTGAAACAGTAAGATCGTCAAGGTCACATGTTCATTGTAATGAGAGGATAGAATCAACTGGATCCAACAAAAATCAGTGTCTATCTTCTCTAGCAACACAGAATAGCCATATTACTTGTTGCAGCCATGTATTGTAAAGTCTGTTCTTTTGATGCTTGGGTCTATCATTGAGTCCTGCTTTGCAACAGACCTGACTGATGGCTGAGGAAAGAACTTGAATGAAACCACGGAAGAAGAGAGCAAGTAAGAAGATTTTTTTTTTTTTTTTCTCCAATGTAATGACCTTTACTTTATAGTAGAAGTACAACTTCTACACTTCCTCCAACCATACTTGTTACAATCTCAATCACAGATCCTTCTAAAATTAGTAAATTAATTACTGAATGAGTCATGAACTGTGGACCCATGGGAACCACAGCAAGAGGCATTTGTGATGGAAGGTCTTCCTCTGCAAAACGAGCAAAAAACAACATCAAACCACATCAAAGCAAATAAAAACAAACAACAACAACTTTTGCACATCTTTCCAAGATAGGCAAAATACACTGTGGTTGCTGTTGTACAAGTCTCTCTCCCATACTGCATGAGGAAAGCATGAGGAAAGCTCCTTTTCTCAGAAAAGCTATACATCCACCAGCGTGAGGTACACCTAGCTAATACAACTGTAATAAATAACACAAAATTTATTAGCCTCAGAGATACTAGCACCTTAATCATCTAGGTGATGATAAAGTGTCACATGCTATCTACCTGAAAAGCTGCAGAGGCTTGTTTAATGCCTATTAACAGGGAATTAAATAAAGAGGAAAAAAAAGAGTGAAATAAAAAAACAGAAGAATTGCTTAAATTAGTCGTTAAATCTCCAAAAGAATTAGCTAGGGTAGGGCTAAGTCAGAACTTATGCTGTTTTTATTTCCCAGATAATCAAACATTTGAATTTGAGAAGGAATAGTAATATTTTTTATTTTCTGTAGGTTTCTCTTTTATATATTTTTTGCTTTAATTAACAATGAAGCATTGCTTACAGACTGTTGTCCTATTGTGCAAGTTGCTGTACAAAGAGAGAAGTATGAGACATTTCTGATCTCTCATGTGAAAACAGATATTGGATGAATACAGACATCTGGAAGAGACAGAATCTGACATTTAGGCTGTGGCAAGGAAAGTGTAGGTAAAATAGGGCAAGCTGGGAAGATCCTTGAAAGTAAATACTTCTGTTAGATACAGTTGTGACAGATGAATTAAAGGATGGCCAATACCATGGGGGTCAGAGAGGCTTTTAGGATGATATCAGGATCACTGCTGTTCTCCATCTTTATCCATTCTGGATCTGGTCATGCGAATCATTTGTGCCTTTTAAATCAAAGGAAATCAATGGGAGTTCGGTCTCCGGAGGTCTTGCAAGGCTGTGCCCTGAGAAGAGGTATATTTTATACTCCTTCCAAATTAGTTTGAATTTGTTTTGTCTGGCGGTAGATAGCAATAGCTGCCAATGCAATCAGAGTTACTTGCTGCTGAAGATATAGCATGAAAACTCTGTCATTGGACAAGACATTTTGCATCTTGTTCCTGTTGCAAAAAGCTGCTTGCAATGCTAGTGAATTCAGCAAAGCCATTTCCCCAGGTTTAATTGCAAAGTCTCTCGGTGTGAGTACAGAGCAAGCCAGCTTGATAACCTTATTCACAACCTTGAAACCCAAAGGGAGAGTTCAATGTTACCAAAGGGTACCTGGATCCTGAAGCTGTATATTCAGGTGCTTATATTAAAATGCAGTTCTACCATTAGCTTTCTATATATGGTTGATCTGGGATTCATACATGGGTAGTGAAACTCATAAAGGAAAAACACATCATAAATGAAGGTTGCTTATTAGTCATCACACAGGGAAGATGAAGTGAATGATTAAATTCTGCTACATCACATATATTTCATGAGTTGCTGTGGCAGAGGTTTCAGCACAGTGTGATCTGTGAAAGCTTCTGTGCTCAGATCAAAGGCTGTTTTTGTGTTAGGATCATTATGTGCTGTAGCATTTTGTTAACTGCAGTATTGACAGACAAAACATTTTTCAGGTAAGTACAACTGGTAAATACAGCACAGCTTTAAGTCTGGGAAAATACACTCATTAAGCTATCTCAATAGGGGAAAAAGAGCCATTATTTGCTATCATTATGCACTGTTTGCTAATTATGCTCATCAGGTGATAACAATTAATAAGTTAATTTAGTTTTTTATTGTTCTGCCTGAAATCCTTAGAGAATCTTAGGGAAGTAATTCTTCTTCCTTTTGTTCCTTCCCTCTCTCTACCTTCAGTTATGAAGCTGATAGTAAGCGCCAGTTGCTTTTAATGGATACGGTGTTGATTTGTGCCTTAAATTTGCAAACGTTCATATCATGTTATAGTAATTGTGTCCTATAAATTACTGTAACTGTCCTTCCCTGGTGTGAGACTCTTCCACTGAAGATCTCCAGGAACCCCGTAGGCCCCAGGCTGAAATTCCCCAAGAACACTCAGCCCAAAGAGTGTCCAGTTGAGCCTTGGCCTCTGGTGAAGCCTCTTGAAAACAGAGGTGCTGCAGGTTTCCTTCTGCCTGAGCTGCTTCTTCTGCTTAATGCCCATAGATTAACTCAGCTTCACAAACATCCAGTATTAAGGATCTCCCATTATGCGAAGGAAAAATTGACACAGGTGGTTTGATCCTCAGGCCAGTGGGAGCTGCAGTCTTGCTCCAGCAAAGCAGGTGGCTGAAAGCTGTATGTTATCCATATTGGGGCTGGCCTGGATCAAAGCCGGAGGTGTTCATGGTCACCTGGCAATCAGAAAAGCCTCCATGCAACCACATTCTAGCTATCCACCCTGTAAAAGAAAGTTCTGTGTACAATCCATCTTTCTATAGGAAAGAATTACAGATGGTTTTGCTACTGTTTTCCTGTTGTTATGGTGTATTCATGTTAGATAGGGCCTGAAGGCCCAAGCTACCAGCTCCCAGGTGTTTCTTTCAGAAGGCAGGGGCAAACTGCTTGGACACTGATTATTTTGGGTTGGTTCCAACAACATGGAGGGCTTTTTAGTATTATGCTGTTCTCAGCTTTCCTATTTCTTCATCCATAAAATTGTTTTCTGGCTTCAGGTGAAATGTTGTATATAATGGCAGCTGTTGTCAACTGCTTCTGAAGATGTTATGAGATGTAGGCCACTATAACCTAGTTGCCATTGGTTTTATCTATAGATAAGGTGCCTTCAAATAAACCTACCTCTTTTTGTTTGAATTTCCCTGTGAATTAAACAGAGAGAAAAATTACATAAGTTTGTCTCTCAGAAGGGGAGATATGAGAGTTCATTACTTTGCTGGAGTTGCTTTGAGAACCTCTAAGGGAAAAAGGTCAAGTCAAAATTGTCATGAAATCCAAAGTTAGAAGGCCATATCCTCAGCTAGGTAGCTAGGTTTAAATCAGTGTTGCTCCATCATGCAGCAGGACTATATCAGTAGTTTGTCGGAGTGTTCTACCCACTTTTTAGATAAACTTGTTTTAAATACCGTGGTTTGATTAATGAAATTCCAATCGAAAATGAAACACATTTATTTATAGAACATGGCCTATGCACTACCAAGGAACATATTACAGTAGTAGTAAAACTTAAAGAAAGCTACAAAAGTGTTTTCAGATCTTCTCATATTTTGATTCAATCAACAGTAGAAGTACAAATTTTATTTTATTTTATTTTATTTTTAATGGATGTGTAATAGAAAAAGAATATACACTTGAATGAGTAGTAAATTCTGATGAGCTTTTTGTTTCTGCTATTTAAAGTATTTATAGTACCATTTGCATTTAGCCGGATGATTCTGGAAATTTTCTTTGTGTATTGAAATGCCAATTCTAAATCACAAATGCACATTGGAGTAATACACAGTGTCTTTTTCTTAATGATTTTTCATTTTGCGGTTGAGTCAAGTATCTATATGGGTTAAAATCTTAAATTCCCAGAACTGATAGACAATTCTAAAGGCTTAACAGACTTCATGCATCGCTTGCTATTGAAACTGTATATCTAGAGGAAAACTAATATATTGACCTTAGAAGGCCATTTACTGTTATTTGAGATAAACCCATTGCTTATAAGTGTATAGAGTGCCTATTTTTGACAGTTAAAAGGCAAACATGAATCCTGTGAACATTTGACATTTTTTTGGAAAGCCCAATTTCAGATCCCAGAATAGCCCACATGTTTATTCTAGAACTAAGTATTAGATCCAATGGGAGCTCTACAAAAATACCTGTTGTACCTGAGGTTATATTTATTCCCTGTAGGATACTGCTACCTAACCATTTCAGAAATTTTATTTTATTTTGATGTGTGTATAGTACAACTTTTGAAAGGAATAATAGAAGTTCTTCATGTTTCCTGCAGATATAAACAACTATTTACACAAGACTGAATTGTAAATTCACTTACGTCCTTTAAGAGTCATTGTTCCTTTCATCTAAAATGATTGGATGCTTCCTGGGGCAATTTGGGGAAAGGAACAGGAGGACAGTGGTGTGTTTTTAAATCTTTAAGAGACTTACCTGGTATATACTACAGTCTTTTGGTGGTGAGATATTTAAACTCCATGTAACAGTTGCACATCACAAGGAAAATTTTGAAAGCATTGAAATCCAACAGCTCCAATAGCTACCCATACAAATTACCAAACATAATCTCTGACTTGGGAATCTTAAATGTGTTATGACTATTTGATCAAATATTATTGGATTAGCTTTAATCATCAAAATAAATTAATAGTTAGTGATCCTTGCTAGATCATAACTGGGAGTAATAGAATAAAAATAGATGGATGGAAATACTGGCAAGTGCTTTCTAAGTGTGAGCTTTAATAAATAAGGAAATAGCACCCCTAGGGAAATTTTGGAAGCTGCCTTCTTTGATATTTAACAGTGTACTAGACAACACATTAATAAATTTGATATCCTGCACACAATCCAAATGCCCCCTCCTTCCTCTAGCTTGTCTGGGTGTATGAAAAGACCTTAGATTTCTGAAAAAAATAAACTTAATTAGAAAAATATTTCATTTCAGACAGACAAGATTTGGTTATTACTTGTATTCAAAGAGCTGTATTTGAGATTATTCATCCACAGCAAGTAAAAATAACAAGTAGAAGATAGAGGAGGAAGAAACCTCGTTTCCCCAGGTCTGTATGTGATGGCCTACAGAAGAGATGCCCAGTACCACTTTGAGCATCTGTCTGTGAGCTGGGGGAAAATTTTTCAAGGTAAAAACTGTCCTTCGAGAAGTTCCTCTGAAAATATGGCTCATTGTCTAAGGCTGATGCTGAAAGAACCAAGTAACATTCCAGTAGCAGGGTTAAATAAATATCCTGTCATTGGCTGATAGTGAGCCTGATATGTGGGAATCTGGAAAGCCTAGAAGATACCGACATTGCCCTGGTTTAACTTTTACAGCTCTGAAAGGGAATAAGAGAGAAAAATCATTAGTGAGATAGCCAAGGACAAGAGGTAATTGCTAATGACTGCTTATTTTATGGAATTATGATGCTCTTCTGCCATGAAGTATGTGCAAGACAACAGCAGAGGTTGGCCAGATTTTGAAGCCAAACTTCAGAGAAGCATTTAAGCCCTCTCTTGTGTTTAAGCAAACACATATGTGATTGGCTGAAAGAGCTGTTTTTCATGACTGGAAAAAAAAGTCCTTACATAATGTCTAAGATAGAAGACACCAGAGCATGCTTTCTGGCTCATTTACAGACACAAAGGAAAACATTTAACTCATGCGGGACACCTCGTTCACCCATATTCTGTCATAGACTGTCTATGAGCCCCATTAATTCTTCATCCATAAATCTTCCCATCATGAAATGTCTATTTGCATCAGTTCAGCAGCACAGTGAGTGGCTTTCTTCATCACCATCCACAGGAAATTTTCATTAATTTATGTACACTGATTTCCCACTGAAGTGGAACATAATCTTATTAATTTCTGAAGGGAGTTATGTTTAGTTTCTATGCGGACAATACAGCATATGCAACCAATTTTTCTGTTAAGAGAGATCCATGAAAGAAAAAAAAAAAAAAAGAGAGAAAAGAATGACTTTCAGGGAAATGCTAAAAAACAAGGAATTGTTTTTTGTTTTGTTTGTTGTTTTGTTTGTTTGTTTGTTTCTTGGTTGGTTTGATATATTTTCACATAAATGGCTTTTATGTCTGTTGATATTTATAATTATCCTCTTAGTGATGAGGAAAACTTTCAAGAATTAAAAACACTGATGCTGTAATATATACCCTTGGAGGGAACATTCTCAACTACCTCAATAAGACTTGGGTGGTGGAAGGCAGCTAAAATATTGGTCCTTATTTATTTTCTAATATCTATGGCCAAAACACGCAAGCAGTCAAACCTGCTGTGGGACATCTTAATGGAAGGAACAAACCATGCACATAGAGGTAAAAGCAGAAAAGGTTCAGAGTTGATGAGTCGGTTGTGGCCAGAAGTCACACCTTCCCATCTTCATTTCCAAGCCCAGTTTGCCTAGAGTGAGATGGTTCCACTGATTGCTTATGCTGACTGGAACTTCAGTGAGAGGAGTCTAGCTTTTCATATGGAGAACTGAAAGAGAGATCATTTGGTATATTTGGTAATGAGCCATGGTACAGCCAACTGCTGAAGTGGTGAAGGATGGGGTTGTTTTGCCCTTCCCAAAACAGTGTAAAGATTTGTGCTTCTGAGGCCTGTGTGTATTTGATTTGAGTACCTACTGAGAAGGTAAATAACACTATAAGGTTATTTTTCACATTACTTTTTTTTTTTTTTTTTTTTTTTTTTTTTTTTGTGAGACTTCTAGTTATTTAGTATAAGCAACAAAAAATATTTCCTGGAGTCCTTTAGATGTTAAATATGTATTACCTTAAATCTCAATTGCCTTTCAATGTGCACATTTACAAAACACAGAAAAGATTGGAACTGACAAAAAAACAAAACTAACAAAAAAAAAACACCACCACCCAATAAATAAATAAATAAATAAATAAATAAATAAAAAGTTTGTCCCTGTGTTTGATCCAATGTGTCAAGCAGCATAAATACCTCTCCAATTGACACATCAGCTATGTATGATGGCATGCGGACTGGGGAGGTCAGCTGTAGATATCAGTGCTGAAACATTTTTTAAAATGACTTTTGACAGAGGATGTAAATGTAGACTGCTTGGCAAATTGTTGGTATAAATTTCTTGCAAATGTAATTCTATTTTGTGTTTGGGAATTATCTGTAAGCAGACTGAATTTTATACATTTACCCATTCGTCAGCACTAGGATATGAACTCCTTTCACCAGTCTATTTCAGAAACAGTCCTTGCATATGCAGAGTTCATTAACTGTTAATTCTCAGTATGCAGTCAGCCATGGAGGCCATGTGATGGTGTAGATGATGTTTATCCTCTCTTATTGGAGCATTAAGAGCACTAAGATTTTGCCAAGCCACAGTGGAGAAATTCAAAGATATTTCAAGAAGACACAGAAAAACATTTACCTTTAGCCTTTTGCAAAAAAAATATGACTTTCAGCATTGGGGTGGGCAAATACAACTTCTATGAGTGCTCTTTTAAGAAAACTAAAAGGAATAATCTTAAAGAGCATAACCAAATAAAGTTAAGAGGTTTTATTAGTTCCTTGTGAATAGAGTTAGCTGTATTTTTCTACCTCTATTGTACTTAACTTTTCATACTTTTTATTCCATAGTTCCAACAAATTTATGTAAACTTGTGGTTTAGTAATTTTATGTTTCTTCAGAAGAATGAAAAAAACTTAGATATAGATTTTTAGTTTATTTTTGACTTAATCATAAAATATAAAGCATTATAAACCTCAAAAATATTGTAATAATGCATTTTAACTTCCAAAGGAAAATATAAATTTGGTCCAAAGTTTATCCGTTCTCCTTTTCCCATTTCTGTAAAGTTTATTTGCAGTTTGTATTGTAGTGAAAACAAAACAAAATAAAACAAGCATATTTAGGAGGCCTGATCTGTGATGGATATCTGTAGGTCAGAGAAGAGGGTGGAATCTTGGCCTCTTTGGACCCTGACAAACTCCCATTGACTTTATGGATCAGGCTTTTGTTTCAGGCTGGTTATATCAACGCTGATATAACTACTCATCATATGCAACAATAAATAAGCACAAAAGCCTTTGTGAGACTGGGAACTAAACTAGTAACCTAAATTTAGGATCAAGTATTAGAATGTTGGCTGAGATTTTTGAGATTCCATTTAATGTAGAAAACTTCAGTGAGCTAGGCCTGATTTCTCATTTGCATTTAAATCAGGAACTTAAGTTTGCGTTTCATTATCAAACAAAAGTATCTGTGATTTAGCCATACAAATTTCTTTCTAAACCCAATTTCTTTTAAAAGAATCACAACACTCAAGGTGCACTAATAGAATGCAACAATTAGATTTTCTAAAATAAGAAGCTGGTTTTGATTTGGTAGGAGTGCAAACCTGTCTCAAGCTACTAACTTTTAATTTACTGGTATTCTTAGCAGTCAAAAATGATTGAAGAAGGCTTGGTTAGAAAAAAATGAAAAAATAATTTGTTTTATCCTAAAATATCTCTGAAAGTATTTAGCTTTTCATAGAAAAGACACATAATCTTTAAAGAGAGGGGTTTACTATTGAAAAAATTAATAATACATTTTATGATATAATTTACAATTCTGCTGTTTTATTTACCCTATGGAATTTCAAAACCCTAGAGAACTCAGTGAAAGCTAGACAGAGCTTGTGTTGCTGTGTGTGTGCATACATAAGGGAGAAAAATATGAAAAGGGGAGAGAGAGCCCAAGCAGAGAAGTAGAAAACATTCTGATGGATCTAATTTAATTTTATGTTGTGTTTTTATATTGAAGTTCATTTACAAGCACTGACATTTTGCCGTGAAAAGCCATGAATGTGGGATCTGCCACAAATGAGATGAATATTTTTAACTAACTTTAGCTGTTGGATTATAATTTGTTAAAACAAACAATAGCTTACCGCATTACAGTTGAATGCAAAGATATTACTGTACTCAGCTAAAATCAAATAATCTTTTAGTTTCTATTCTCTCTAAACTAAGCTAAACAGTAGTGTCATAAAATGACAAATTACAGGATGAACGTAAGAGCAGTGCCTTCAAAAATACAATAGTTATACAAGCCATCTATTGTTAATGAAGAATATAATGCAATTTGTCTGTCTGTAATACAATTATGCAAATCAAAGATGGAACTATCCTGAAATCTCTCTACATTCCAAGTGATTAAAATGAGATAATTTATCAAAAAGAATATTACTGATCATGTTTATGTGTTGCACATTAATCCTATTACAATAATGTATCTTTCTACTAATGTAATGGATTTGTGCAATCTAACAGAAAATGACTTTTATACTACCCACAATTACAAAAATATTCAAAGCATATCCATCGCTGCATAATAGCATATGCCTAAGACCGTACAATAAACCTATTAAAACAAACAAAGCTTATGAATGTAACCTTCATACCAATAAAGACAAGGCTAAATTCAATTTTATTGCCCTCATTATTTCAACAACTTTATATATAATAAAAATTGTGAGGAAATTACCTTAACCCTCTTTATAAAGAAAGAAAATCTTATAAAAATGTAATGCAAAAAAATGAGAATCATTTAAATGGACATGAGGCATGGAGAACATACAATAAAATCTTCTAAACCAACATGTGAGTTGCAATCCATGCACTTCCAGTCCAAAAGGTCTCTCTAAATCTAGGCAATCTGACAGATATAATCTTAATATATGACAAGTCAATCCGTAAAGTAACAGCATCTTCAGAAAGAGTATCTATTGTATGCAGTGAGGCATGTGGAAATGTCATGAGGTACATGAGGACTTTTTTCCATGTGCATGGAAATATAATAGAAGGCTTACAAATTCCTCAGACAAAGCTGTTGTCAGAAAAGTCATCAAAAACTACAAAACGCAAAGGATAAGACAGCATATTCAGCTTTAAAACTAACGTTGTACATTATACTACAGGCACCAGGGTAATGATCACATGCTCAGGGAATCATAATATAACTTATTTTTTTGCATCCAAAGCTGCAGAAATGGATTATTGTATAATATTTATTCCTCTCATTTTATACTAATACTAATTTCATTTCAAGAGTTCAGCCCATCTTTATTGACCTAGGCTTGCTGAGCTCTTTTTTCATCCCAAGAATGCTTCATTAGCTTTCTCAGTGTGCAGTTGCAACGTCCTGTGCATTTTTCCTTCTGGCAGGTGGGCTTTGCTGAGATGTGGCTTAGACACTGAGTAAGTTGCCTGCAGGACTGATGCAGCTGCATACCCCTCCACCTAACCCTTGTGTTGACCCTCCCTGACATGTAAATCATAACCGGTTCACAGCTATTTATTCCTTTCTTTGACAAAATTCCTCTTATTCATCTTCTTAAACCACTAGATTCTCCCTATCATCACAAAAATATTTATTAAAAGGATATAAGAAAAAGAAAGAAGAGATGATTCTCACATGCGATGAGCCTGTATTTAGTGTATTTAGCCTGAGTAGCCTCAGATGTTTCTGCTAACAATTCATATGCGTGCAGTGTTCAGTAGTTCATGGGATAGCTGGCTGCAGTTGCTTGAAACTTAATTTTGCCCACCCTAATCCTACACTGCTTTCTTCAGGCTGGTCACTTATGTTTTTGTTGTTCTTGTTGTTTGTTTGTTTGTTTGTTTGTTTGTTTTCAGAGCTGCCCAGTGCCTTCCTTCATTGATACTGTCCCAGATGGGCAGCACATCCCTGCCAGGCTTATTGTCATACCCAAACTGGCACTTTTTTCCTTTCTGCCATTGCTGCCTTCCTTCAGCCTTGGGGCAGAAAGGATTGCAGCCAGGAAGCATCTGCCTACAACTCAGCTGTTGCTGAGAGCTGCTGTTAACATCAAGTAATCTTCACCAGGATACAAAAAATGGATTTTATGCTGCATTTTACTAACTGAGTGATAAAAACAGACCACTCTATACTGGAAAACTTGACCTAATGTACAAGATCTGATGCTTTTGTGAATACAAGAGTGTATTAACTGCTCTACAAATCTATAAATCTGCTGCTTCTGTTGCAGCTACAGTATCATGTTCAAAAAGATTTGAATTCCCAAACTTTCCCTCTGTTCTGTACTGTGAATGGGATAACATGATCTCAGGGGTAGAAATCCTCATTTTCAAACTTGCTGGCACAGGTCTCAGCTTTCAGTTTCTGACAACCCTCATTTTTACATGGGATTTGTAATATACATGTTTCTTTATCGTGTGTCTAGGAGGCTTAAGATATTTTTGGACAACTGCCTGTTCGTCAAGGCTGTCTAGTGCAAACTTAGCAAACTTTCTGTGCTTTGCAGCAGAGAATCATAGTAAGGAGAGGCCTGGTTTTGGCTAAACTTGGCAGGTGCAGGACCTTCCTTCTCATGCAGTTTAATATTTGCCCATATAAAGTTACTTGAAAACAAATTGATATACTGCAGCAGCTTGTTTGGATTCATCCCTGTCTTTGCATCTGTCTGTTTTTCAAACACAAATATACTCTAACACCACTGATAGGTGGCAAATGCACATGCTTCTGCTCCTGATATCAGTAAGGGCAAAGCTGTCCTTTCTCAGGTAAGAACTGATCTAGAAAAAATTGTATTTGGCACCCAGAGAACTTAACTTTTTAATGTTCTGTTTGAGTATTAATTTAGCCAGCTCTGTGTGATATGTGCAGATATAAATTTCAAGTACCTTCAAGCACATAGCCCAAAGCCACCTCAGCAGCTTCAGAGAAACTACAGCTCCATAAAACCCAGGTGAAGCTTGAGATAACAGCTGGCCCTAAGGATCTCATGTGCTCTGGTGCACCCCATTGATTCTGTCTTTTAGTGTTCACCAGGGACCTCCTGACAGTGCCAGTCCCTCTGGACAGCTGCGTAGCAAAGGCTTTCCATGCATTTCTCCTTTCTTTTTGAATAATTGAAGCTTGACAAGGTTTTGGACTGAGCTCTTCATCAGACAGAATATCCAGTGTGTTTTAGGCAGGCTGATCTGCACGGAACTCCCTCTACCCTCACTGAGCTGGTCGTGGCCCTGCTCAGCCCTACAGAATATAGCCTCTGGGGTGCTCCATTGACCATGAGGGATACTGCTCAGTAAGATCCCTTAGAAACAGATTGAAAAATATTAAAATAGTAAAAAATGTAAAGTGTGTGTCCCCTGGGATATTCACATCCCAGCCTAAGCAAGTCAGATAGGTCCTGAGAAGATGAAGGGGGAAAAAGTCAGCAAAGGTAGCTTATGAACTTATTGCTAACTTCTCTGCATTTTTAATCATCTTGAGCACCAGCCTTTATCTCTTTCTGTGGCTCATTTCCAATAAAATGAAGGTTAATGCTGCCTTACTTCACACAATTGTTGTGAATCTAACCTCAGCCCTAGTGAGATGCTCAGATAGCACGGTAAAGGGAGATATCTAGGTACCTGACTCTGGCAAACAACCGAATTTCCCTGATGTGGCTAGTGGCTAGGGACTGGTAGCCCAGCTGGTTGTGACAAACACACAGAGCTTTTGTGCTCTTTGTTTACTACACATGGGTCTGTCCGTGGGCTGTGCTAGTGTGCGAACATGCATTGTGGAGAAAAGCAGCCCCAATTTTCCATACCATCTAAGGAACTCAATTGGCAGAACTGTGTGACAAATCAGGCAGATTAAAGTCAAGCTGGTCAAATTCTGCCATGCTGACATTTGTACAAAAAGAACTGTGGCATTGCTGGGTCTAAAAAAAGGCAGAATTTGGATTGTAGTCACAACAGTCAGGGATGCAAGAAGGAAGAACTCTCCAGTGTTAAAGGCAAGTGAAGACTCATTTTTGAGCAGAATGAGGCTGGCTGGCTGCTGGGGCTTTTCTGCTCTGCTGAGGTTGTAATTACAGCCTCTCAAAGCCTGCGTGACATTGCTAATTTGAGACAAAATGGGAGACTGATATCTGTAAGAACACTCAGGGCTGGGATTTTGTTCATAGATTCTGTATATCAGCACATCAAACCTTTGAATATTAAAGTCATTTAGTAACTTTATATAAACAATTATAGAAATCATCCAAAAACAAGAGATGGGAAGATGTAAATATCAGCTATTAAGAAAAATTTAAAGAGGTTAGTCAGTTTTTAAGATACCTGAAAGTCAAATTGACCATCAAACTGTAGCATGGAATTATGAAATATGAATTACTTAACACTTTTCAGAACACAATTCTATTTACAAAATATCTCCTACCTAAAGAAGAACCTTTGTATATTAAACAGTGCCTTCCACTTCAGATATAGATTTCATAATTTGATAGATCCCGTTTTATTTCGTACAGCTTTGTATCATGAAATGACCCAGTTCTTTGCCTTACAGGTTTGGTATTGACTGATTCCTCTGACTTCTGGGGAGCTGTATGTGATATGAATCTGCATAAAGGAGAGGCAAACGTACTATAAATGCCCATTGCAAATAGTCATATACTGATGATTTGTGTCAGCTTAATTGTGTGGAAAACGTCTTGTTCCTTGGCACAGAATAAGTGTCAAAATACATGGTTATCCTTTCCACATTGACCCAGAAGGCAGTCTTTCACTCTGTAGTGACACATCCTAGGAAGACCTCTCTAAATCTGTCCATCAGTCTTGGCTGGCTCTCCAGGTGCTCTGCTCTTTTGAGGTATTTGGGATCATAAAATAGATTTAGTCCTGCAGCCTGCTGAACATCTTCTGTGAAGTGTCCTTTAATGCCAGGGTCTTGGGATGCTCATTTGGCTGAATTAGCTAATGGTACATGCTACCAAACATTCTTATGGGAATGAAGAGCCTTAGCCCTTAGCTATGTCCTTCCTCCTCCCTGGAGATTAATGCCAGATCTTTCTCAGCATCAGTGGGAGATGAGTGTGCCTAGCACCTTGCTACACCAGGTCTTGACTTCAGTTCATTGTCATGTGGAGCTTTGACAAGAGCTTTAGAGAGAGTAGCAGAGGTTTCTTTCACCCTGCATGTGATAATGCCCCACAGCAGGAACCACAGGAGAGAGTTAAGTACTCATAAATGACGTTATGAAAGGATCTCGGGTTTGGGGGCTTCTGAAATCACCTCCTGCTATGGCTAAGCACTCCCTTGTTGACATGCCTACCATCCGTTGACATTGCCTGTATGCAGTCTGGGTCTGTGGCTAGAAATGAAGATGTTGGTGCTTATCTATCTCTATCTAATTTACAGAAAGCTTGTTGTCAAACTCTCCATGCCCAAGAAACAGTGTTGCAGGGATTTGGTGTCCAAATAGGGTGGAGGCGGGGAGAGACGACAGGAGAATTAAAACCAATTTTATCTGATACGGGTCCAAATCAAACAGATCTTCTTTATTTATTTTCATTTGAGACTCTCTCAGCAGCAATGTGTAAGCATTAAATATACAGGACATAGCAAGCAGAGGAGAAAACGTAAAAGAGTTAAATGATAGCAAGGATCAGTATTTTAGTGTATTCCTTCTACAATCTACTAGATACAAATAGAAAAGGCTAGGCACAACATAAATATTTCCTATTATGGATAAACTAAAGTCACAATGGAATCTGTCATGCTTGTGATATGAGAGATGGACAATATTCCTGAGCTGTTGCCATGCTGGCACTTGAATGCAGTTTGTATTTTGTTTAATATAGCCAAATCAGAAACCCTTTTCCCCTCCCCTCTCTCTTTTTTTTTTTTTTTTTTTTTTTGTGTGTTTTTTTTTTTTTGTTTTTTTTTTTTTTTTTTTTTTTTTTTTTTTTTTTTGGCCCAGCATGTGTAATTCTTCTTCATGGAAGCTCGAAATGGCTGTGGAGCAGCTCAATATTCCATTTATTTTATTTATAAAAGAAATTCAAAGCCTGAAAAGATGAAGTAATTGACTTACTGGGATGACAGTTAAACCCACTAAATTTAATCTTATCCTCTCAAGTACAACATATCGCGCTTACAAATTATCACCCTGCACCAGACAGGCCTGCTCTCTTCACCTAATCCAAATGGAAATGAAGGCCTCTGTTATTGTATTATCTGACTTTACTATCAGCATTAATCCGGCTTAACTCACTTAATGATGCCACTTGTGGCACTATGAAGGCAGCAAAGAAGTCTATAAACTACTTCCATTAAAATGCAAATCTGGCCCACAGAGAAAATAAGTGACACAAAAGTAGGAGAATTCGGCCATACACTGTATTAGCCTCTTGCCGCACAGAACTGATACAAGTATAATAACTGATGCTGTGATTATTATTCTAGCTGTGGATTTCCAATGAAAGGAAGCCAGTCTACCACAGAACGTCACAAAAGTGCTTCAACAAGCCAGGGTATTTAATTTCTGAAGAGATTTATATTTTTTGTTGTCAGGAAATGAACAAATACTTATCAATGTAAAAACTGCTATCTTAAATCTTCCTGCCAGGTTTTTCATACTGATATTATTTGCACCCTATAACACAGGAAATGAAAATCTTCTGTGCCTTTCACATCTCCACTGTATCTTAAAATCCTTTAGTAACAGCCTTGCTTCTTTTTTTAACCCCCTTCTGTAAACATAAAGGAAAACTTTTATGGATTAAGTATAGAGAATTACTAATGCCAAAATCTCAGCCCCAAATTCCTTCTGAACATTCTGTTCACTGTTAATTTAATTATTTTTTTAAAGGGAACCGTAACATCTGTTTTCTAGAGAAGCCTGGTTTAATTCTAGTGTAAAGCTACTCACTTTTATCTCTGCTCTTGTCCTCTCTTGCACACATGCATGCACGCTTGTGTATCTGCCTGGCCACCCCTTTGTATGAAAAAACATTAATGCAAAAGCCTTCATTAGTATGAAAGAAATCCCAGTAAAAACACTGGGATTCCATCTTCTTCCAATTTCTCTTGAGCTCAATAGCTTCCTCTGCCTCAGTAACCCTAAGACTTTATTTCTGGCTTTGGCACTGAGACAACATGCATATCTACAGGGAGACATAGTCACGGAGCCCCTACTGTTTAAATAAACATTTCTCTGTAGGCTTCGATAGTGAAATGTAAATGCAAGTATTTGGTCCAGCATGTGTTATGTACAGGGTGACAGACATGTGATGCCCCTTCACTTTTCCTTGGAAATCTTATTACTGATAATATTACAAATTAGAGATGGGGCCAAGCGATGCAATTGGGATTCGTGTTTCAGTCTCGCGCATGGGAATTTGATTTAGTTCAGTATGCTGAGAGGAGTAGCAATGAGATTCAGGTTTGCATCGAAGTTTGGATGCTGAATCCCCTCCAAGGCTGAAGAATGTTTTGATCTGGAGCCCTGGCGTGATCACTGACAAAGACCTATTCTTTCTCATCCTCACTCACACGCTTACCCCACCCTGAGCATGACTTGTTATTGAGATGGCTCTTCAGCAGCACACAATTTTGCTCTGATGTTGCATTACTGAAATACTTCTAAATTGTCTTTTCTCTCACCTTAGGCCCACACGAGCATGATCTAATTTCTGCAGAAGCTGGATCTGCTGTAGCGCTTCCATCTGGGAGCTCATTGCTGACCTTAGTGCCACGGGTGTTTCAGCAGTGGGCTGCTCAGTGCTAATGAAAACATCCAGTTTCAGCCTAAAGCAGCTTTCTGTGCTCTTACAGCAAGGAGAGTTTTTGCTTAAAAGAGGCTGATGGCTCTGCAGAATTTGGCAGTTTGTGGTCATTAATGGGCACTGAGGATTTTTGCTGTTTTCAGGGTGAAGCTGGCCCCCAGCCACAGCATATCTGGAATCATATTTTGGCCTAACAGACATGCAATGCTACATACATATCGCTCATTGGATGGGCTTTGGGCTATTCCTAGAGTGCAGAGCATGGAAGGGTGCCAGAAGAGAGCCCAGAAGCTGCTGGCAGGCCCGCTGCCTTCCACCCCTCCACAGCCACACATTCTGTCCTCAGTGGCTACGGATTTGCATTCCCTGCACCAAATCCCGAGCTGTGTCAGACAGTATCAGTGAATGATTTACAGAGCTTTACTCAGGGCTTGTTAGAAGGAAATTAATTGCCTGATTTATGGGAGAGATGCCTCAACTCCTGCACACCATTGGTCTGAGGCCTTTACCTTCTGAGATGTGAAATGCCCTGTGTACAAGCCAGATGTCAGCTAGATATTTTTTCTTATCATTACACAAGGAAACTTTATTGGATTAACTCAAAATACCATTTCAAACCTGAATGTATTTAAAAAATTAAAATTGAGATTATTTCTATTTAGCTAAGAATTGGTTTAACAAACAAAACCAAACCGAAACAAATGAACAAAAGCTTCCAAAGCACACGGATTTGCAGTGATGCAGAGTATAGCAATGTGTGAAACTTAAACTGCCAGGTATTTCCAGCAAGAATCTGTTTTATCTGTGCCTTTAGCCTGTGCTTTCAGGAATGAAAATTTATGCAGCTACAGAATATTTTTCAAAAGCAATTTTCTTGTCTTTATTTATTTTAACACTATAAGTGACACAGGGCTAGATTTTCACTTCAGGCATCATCCATGTGTCTGCAACATCTTCATGGACACATACTGTCGTTATATACATTAAACGTTTCCAGAGAAAGGTAGGGGGCTGGACTGGATGACATCCAGAGTTCCCTTCTAGCCAAGTTACTTTGCAATTCTGCAAGTTCCAGCGAACCAAAGAAAATACGTAGATATCTAATAAAATATTGTCTTGTATAATGCATGATACTAAATATTCAACATTCAGTCTCCTAGGAAAACTTTCTGTATACATCAAATAAGTAGCATGCTACAATATTCTTCAGACACAGCAGTGTGATATGCAGTAAATCTTATTAAGTTATTGTACTCATAGGAGGCATGAATTTTAGGTGTATATACAAACAAATACCCATGCAGAGCAAATCATGCAATTTGTACTTGCAATTATCAATCAGGTTTGCATCTGATTTATGCTAAATACACATGAAAAATGATCAAGCATATAACTTGCTATTTTTCTTTTATTGGCATTGATACAAGCATGGTGGCCTAGAGATAACTTTTTTATAAACTTGCCTATATATATGTGGGGAAAAATGCTCACACTCATTGAAACAAAAACATCAAACTTCAACTATCAGGTGATAATAAATCATTTAAATATGCTAAGCAATGAGATTATTAGAGATTATCAAATTCACACCTGTGGAACAATTAGGGCATAGTGGGAACCGAGAAAGGGGGGAAAGAGTAATGTACTATAAAAGCAACCTCTTTGGTGAGGTTAATTTTCTTATGTATCTGTTAGCATTATGAATCTTGCTCTCAAAGTTTGTCTTTTGCCTGTATTTTCATGCTGTTTTTAATAATCAGGAATGGAAAAGTCATGATGAAGGTAATATTTTAAAGTGGTCTCTGGATGTTTCTACTCTTCAGCTGCTTGTGGAGGTCATTCTGTTATTTTGTACTTGGTTTCATCTGGAGTGAGTGTGATTTGGGGTTTTGTATTTTTTAAAACTTAATTTTATTGTGTTGGCTAGAGTCATCATTTTGGGGGATTCATAAGGATCCTCACATGCTTGCTCTCAAGGGTATTTGTTACTGAGGTGTGGAGGAGTTCTCCATTTGTTCCTCTAGTGCTGGCTCACTCAGCTGGGTGTTGGCAGGCCCAGGGTGGTCATCTTGTGGGGAGGGAATGTGATTCAAAGGCAGTGGCTGGGGTCATGGTCTAAGAGTCTTCTGTCACTGTCTTCCTCCCCAAGTTATATTTGCTTAATGATTTTAAGAATACACTCCAATAGGGGATGTTATTTTACAACAAGATACATATAGTCTTGATCTGGAAGTATGTAGTACTGAACTAGTACTAGAGCATGACGTTTTGCTGAAGGAACTTTCTTATGAGGAGAGGCACCCCCTCTGTTGGTGAGGTAGGAGCTTTGGAAGAAGCTAGGTGGCTTTCTACCTAGGATGGTCAGAGCGGCCTGTGTTGTTGTGCTGGGATGTCTGTCTCTTGTGGGTCCCTGCAGTGCGATCCCAAAGCACTAGGCATGGGTACAGGAATAGGTTGGCTTGCTGAAGGATGACTGAAGTGGTCTGCTGAAACCCACTGGTAAATGGAAGGACTGCTTTCAGCTGTGGTTTAAGTGTGATAGATGTATTTGTTTATTAAAGTGTGGCTTAATCCTTGACCTGATAAAATAACATAAATAGTAAAAATTTAATTTATTTTGGAAGACTAGATTGGGCTGGACTATGAAGATATTTTTGCCACGTGGGAAGCAGGGAACTGGAGGAAAGGAAAAGGTAAAGCTTACTGCTAGAAATGTGAGCTAGTTCAGCTCCTGCAGTTTTGACTCATTTAAAATCTGTCTAAATTTCACTCTTAAGATCTGTACCTGGTAGAGCTGCTCAGAATGTTTTTAATGAGAAGGAGAGGGAAACTTAAGCAAAAAGAAACCTTGCCTAAGCTTTCTTTGTCTATGTCATTATGGTTTTATAGCTTACATTTTTATACCCTCAATTTAAGATGATATTCAGCTATTCTTGTGAGTGTGTTTATATATATAGCTTAGTTTTTTATTACCATTATTTTTTAGTGTTCAATATTATACAAAATATTTCTTAGATACAATGTTAGATTTTACTGGTCTTTCAGAGTTTCTGTTTAACAATGTTGGAATTTTCTTTAAAGGATGGGAATTCCTATTTTATCCCAAATCTATTGCTGACTGTACTGAGCAAGCCCAGCAGAAATCTAATTCAGTGCAGTCAGTAAAATATAACTCTCTCCAGAAGCAATGGGCTGGTTGGTGCTGGTGTCTTCAAATCTCCCTACCAGCATCGCTTGGAAGCATCAAGGGAACTTTTTTTTGTGCTCATAAAGAAATTTTGGCTCTAGCTATGTGTACTTATGTCTTTCCTTCTGTTACTATTCCCTTTTGGCAGATAACTTTTAGGTAGAGAACTGTCCTCTTTGTGAAAGTTGTTCATTCATTTTTCAGAGGCTACTGGACAAGAGTCAGTGGGTAACAACTCACTGACCTGGAGACCTACCCGTGTTCAGATAAATGAGCTGGATGTGAAAGGCTAAAAATCCCATTACCAGACCTTGAGACATCCTGTCCTTAAGCAAGTTTGCAATATTTCTAGGGAAGAAATAAATACAAGTTGTGGACTAAGGAATGAATCGGATAAACAAACAGTGAGCCACTTTACTGCAGTAAAATTTTTTGTGCTTTTCCTCTGCTGCACTGCTAAGGCTGTGAGTTGATAACATTAAGAGATGCAGTGCCATTGTGTCCTAGAGTTAAATAAAAAATAGAGTGAGGCCTTAACATTATTTTACTAGCTTGGTATTCTTGATGTGATGCTTATCCTAAGGGTTAAAATTATTTTAAAATTCTTCATATAGTAGAAGGCAGGAGGTCATGTTTAGATGTCCCAGACAAAATGTACTTGAGAGATGATCCCACCTCTAGCAAGTTGGTTCTTTTTACCATTTCTAAAATTGGACAAACTATTTTTGAAACCCAGATCCAGCAGGTGATCCAACAGGTATTTGGGTATCTGTCTTAAGGTAATATCTACACATTTGGGGATTCTGGACTCTGGGCTACATGTCACTTCTGACAATTCACATGGAGACTCTTGTTCAAGTTTTACCCATAGCCCCATTTTAAAGGGTATTAAAGAGTGACGTAATACAGTGTAACCTCCTCTAAGCTGCTAGAAAAATCAGTTTTCAAACTCTATTTATAAAAATATGGTTGGTGTCTGGAGTAACCTGTATTTCTGTACTCTCCTAAGCTCCAATGCATTGTGTACAAAATGCTGAATTCACATGAGCCTGCTGGAATTCAAGCCCCCTGCAAACTCCTCTTTCCCTGAGCTATTAGGACCTTTCTGAGAAGGATCTCAAGCTGTTTTCACCTGTCTGAGGCTGCTCAGGTGATATTTCAGCAGAAGTGGATGGGAGAGAGAAAATCTGCCACAGCAAGTGCTGAGGGTGCCTTTTCAATTAAGCCATGTGAACAGGTGAAGCCTGGCCATGACTTCAGCCTTGGAGCATCTTGCACAGAAGGAGTCAATGCAATTGAGGTATCAAAACCACTTAAGCCCATTTGGAAGCACAGATGGACAAAACCCTGCAATTTTATATACAACAACAAAAAGCCAGTTTTCAATTGAAAATGTGTTTTCTGTAGTTCTCCTGGTAATAGCAGAAAAAAATATCACTTTATCTAACTCACAGGTTATTATCTTTTATAAGAATTAATGTGTTTTTTAAGAAAAGGAGGAAAAAAGACAAATGTTTCTTTTGGCAATGGCAATAATGATGTATTTTCAGGTTTTTTTGGTTAGCTGAAGTCACTTGCATGCACCATGAACTGAATAATTTAATAGCAAATAAATTCTACTGATGAACCTAAAATATTTTTAACTGAAGAAAAAAATACCTTACTCTTTTAAACATTTAACTTCCTCATTGTATTCCTAAATATGTGTTAAGAAGTCATTTTTTAACCCAATTTTTGCATCTTGTGGAGCAGGTCTCTTAAAGGTATTAAGGTATCTTCTGAGGTATTCCCCTAATATGATCACACTGATTTCAATAGGATTTAGATCTCTAGTCACTTCTTAACTCCTACTGGGCACTTATACACCTTTAAGCACCTAACTACATCTAAAAATCTGGCCCATGATAATAGTAGAAAATAGTCCTTTCTATCATGTAGAGTTTTCTGCTAGCAAACCGGAAAAGTAATTAGCATATAGATGCATCCCTCAGATGCTAGACTGGGTTAAACTGGATTTCTCTACCTTTTAATAACCATTGGAAAACAACAAGGAATTAATTGGTTTGGAAACGTGAACTGATGGAAAAAAAGTCGAGCTACAGAAAAGTTATTAACTATGCAACACTGAGAGTCCTTAAAACCATCAGTTAATGAAACAAAGAAAAATACATTGAGTGGGAATTGATTTAGAAGTGAACAAGACAGATGAAAAAGGAATTGCAATATAATATGATGAAGAAAAGATTTCTGTCTTGGAGACTCAGCTAGTCATTGCTGTAGCTGTAATGGAGTGAGAATAGTGGTCCAGGGAGCTGTTCTGAGATAAGAGGCTGTTTCCTGCAATGCTGTGATGCTCTTTTGTACTCCCTGCTCAGGGTGGCATTGCCAGGTTTTACTCAGCCCAGCTGTGACTGTGCCCTGGCATGTGAAGGTGAGGATGCTCCCACCTGGCTCCTCCTCTGATCATGTGAGAGACCTCCAGCCCCTCGCTGGGCACTTGTCCTAGTAGAGGAACAAGAAATAGCTTTGAAATCTGTGGGTAAAAAATTCTGTGTAAGATGAGGATTTTTATTATTATTTTTTATTATCCTCAAGGGCAGCATTTGGAATAGCTCCTAGGAAATGTTGCCTATTCACAGTTTATGTGAGATATCTTTAATCATATTCTAGCCAGAGAAAGAAAAGACTGTGAGAGGCACTATAAAACCTCTTCCTTGCTTTCATCTTTTCTTTTCCACTAAGTCTCACTTGAGAGTGAGAGGAATCGGCAGCCAGATTGATTCTAGACTGACTAGGTTTGTTCTAACACAAGGGGATCGTTGTAAAAGACACATTTCTACTGCAAATACCCCCCAGGTTAATTTCTTGGATTTGAACAGAGCTCTGCTTTTGCAGTGTAAAGTAAATATTTTTATACTTTGTGTGCAGGGGAAAATAATCTTTGTTTTGGCTTAATTGTGAACATAATATGGAATTGAAAAAGAGGCAGGGAAGAGATTTTGGTGGATGTACAATATTTTAAGTGCTGGAGCTTTGCATTGAACTTACAAGTGAATAGAGATGAAAACAATACTGAATAAAGCAAAATGCTTTGGTAATTGTGCTTTGTTTTTCAGAGTTTGCAAGGCTCTTGTGAAACCATGTAGAATCCAAACTGATGGTATGTCATTCCACAAAGCACAGCATGGGATCTTCTAAGGAGATAAGGTAACTTATATCAGCCCTTAAAAAATACTTACTCGTTTCAGTACTGCAAACAGATCCCTACAAGTGAAATTAATTTTAATAATATATAGGTGAGGGTTTTCTTGGAAATACACACTGCAGGTGGCACATGTGTGCAGGTTCCTTAGGGGAGGAAATGAGATGGTGACACTTGCAAAGCGATGTAAGAGTGAGTTGTACTGTGTGTGCACAAGGAGAAGGACAGGCTCACACCATACTGCCTACCCCCATGACTATGTTGAGTTGAATGTGGACCCCAGACAGGCAGGCTTCTGGTCTGATCAGAAATCCCACAGGAGTCAAATGGATGTTCTGTCAGAATATGTGTGCTAGGGGCACATTTATGAGCTTTGTTGTGTCACAATGCTCGTGTGTTTTGTATCACCAAGTCCAGAAAAACATAGTCACAGAGGACCAAACTCAGTGCCCATCCATGTGTGTGAAATGAAGTTCTCCTACTGCAAGGAACCAGAGCTCAGCTGAAGAGAACAGAATGGCACTGGTCTGAAAGTCTAAAGTCTTTTCTCAGACCTGCATGTAAGAAGAATGAAGCTTCCTGATCTTTACCTTCACTTCAACTAACATCTAAAACAAACGAACAAAAAGAACCGCCGCAAAAACTGAGTGATCTTCTTTGTATTCTTCTTTTCACTTCTGCTGCCTGGAGGAGATGAGACCAGCCTGCTGCTGGTACATTGGGAGAGGGATCCATCTTGCCTTTTGCTGCAATCTCCCTAAAGCATCTCCACACCTGTACTATTCTGCAGCAGAAATATGGTTCACTGAGGTCTTTTGCATCATTCAGAAATGGGATCAGACTTTACTGTCCAGCAGAGAATTGAGCCTCGAGTGGAATGGCAATTACCTTAATTTGTAAGTTATGGCTTTCTGCTGTCATCTACACTACTGAGTAACTCAGTGCAGAAGGAGATGATGTTGGTGCTGAGGATGAAAGCTTCACACTGTGAGCATTTTGGAGGTACTCTTATCCCTTGGGCAGATGCCCAAGTGCATGAGTTGACCTCTGGAGTACATCTTCCACATCAGCTTCATCCAAAAATCAGCATGTTTGTGCCCTCTGGGTTTGCTCTGTGTTGTGAACTGAGGTGTGATAAATGAGTAGGGTTAGGAAACTTCATTCTGAAGTTCCCAGACCCAACTAAAATACTAATATAAACTCTCCCGTGGCCTTTTACAGTATGGAAGCAATGTAACAATTGCAAGCTACTACCTTCAGGGTGATCAAAGTCTCCGTATTTCAAGGTGGTGCCTGATGCATTCAAGCATAAGAGCACAATTTCCTATATTTCTGTGAGCTAAGAGAACCAGGAGGTGAAATCAAATGAGTCTGAAAAGTATTTGCCAGTAAGGCCATCTGTTAATTTATTCTATACTCATTTTCCAAAAGGGAAAGAAATACCTTTCTCAAATCCTTGATGAAACATGAGAGCTTGCTTGTTCTTAACCTGTAGGAAGAAAGAGCCAAAGGTGTTATTTCAGAAGCACTGACTGAGAAGCTTTGTAGTGCAAAGTCTTTCATTGTGCCTACCTAGACTTGAAAAATTTTTTCAATGCGAGCTGAATACCATTGACTTTCATTTACTTTAGGGAGAGGTATTTTAGCTTTTATTTCTGAAATTTGAAAAGTCAGTGGTTAATTTTAAGGATGTTAAATCTGCTAAAATGACTGCTTGCATAACACCTGCCCTTCTGGAAGCTAGTAAGATAAACAGCATTGCTTGTGGACTAATGAAAATATGGTTGGGGTGATAAACAGAGCTATAGGTAGATCTATTAGGAAGAAAACGTAATTGGATTCCTGGGTATCTTAATGGTTGGGGCACTTCCCTTTCTGCCCCACAGCAAAAAGGCCCCAATCCAGTGGAGCACTTAGCCGTGAGCAGTGCCTCAGAGATCAATGGGGCTACTTATGGTGTGTAAAACCAGGCACGTGGTTAAGTGCTTTATTGGGTCAGAGCCAGACCGAATAACACATACATAATGCTGCATTCAGATTCACTATATTCAATTCTCAGATCTGTATTGATCTGAATTTTGAAGCCTTCACTGAATTAACTTTAAAGTAAATTTTCTTTTTTTTATAAACACAAAATGAATTTGATGTAGTTGTCCCTTTCACTCGGAGATCTGAAAATACTTTAAAAAATATGAATGTATTGATCTTTCACTATGGGGAGAGTGAGTAGTAGCAACCCATAAAACAGATGAGGAATCTGAAAGTAGAAGAGTGAAGAAAAAAAAAATCCACAACAACTGAATGGAATTGGAAAACAAATTTGTCTTGATTGTATTCCCATCTGCTTTGGGTTTGGTTTCATTAGCTTTCTTGAAAGGGAGCTTCTGTCAGGAAAGTATATGAAAGCATTTTTTTTTTTAGTAGATATTCAAGTTTTTTTTTTTATCCTAGATTCTCGTTCATGGGCTTATGTATGCCTGTTCTTTTTTACATACTATGAAAATAGTATGGATTTGTACAGGATAGGTACTTTTTTGGTCACAGTTGTTATCAAAGGAAGTTTTTAAGAAGAGGCAGAAAACCACTGAAATACTGCTCGCATGTTAACTTGTGGAACTCATTGTCCATGGATAACATTTCAATAATGTGGCAAATACTGTTAGAATTGCTTGTTATGTGAGCAAAAACAGCTGCAGCAACTTTAAATAGGATGACAGTATGTAGGAAGAAGAGCAATAATGCTATAACCATTAAGCATTGGGCATAGGAAGAAGATTCTCTCATAAGCAAGTTATTGCATAATTCTCTGTTATGGGAGTTTCACACCTTCCTCTGAAACATCTGGTGCTAAAAATGCAATAAAATACTAAATGAATTTCTGACCTGATGTGGCATGACAATCAATAAAGTTCTCTTATTAGCTAACTCTATTTTTAAGAACTTGTCAGAGTAACAGCACACAGCTTTGCAGAATGCCAACTTGTGATCAAACATTCAATTTCTTTAAAAACTGAATCTTTCATTTCTTATTGTATGCTTTCTCAGGTCTGGGCAGATTATCCCAGCATCTTGCACCATCTGCCACTAGAGAAAATGTGGGTTCTTGTGGATTGTTTAAAACCTTATGTTTGCTGTATAGAAAAAAAACTGTAGTGGTACAAAGCAGCTGAGATGCAACCAAAACTGCTTTAGGCAGAGTAGCCAATCCATGGTACATCTGCAGGGACTTCACCCATGCTCCTTCCTTCCACGCACTGCTCTTCTCTGCTACCCCACAGTCTCGCAGTCCCTTCTAGCATTGGTTATTAAAATATAATCATTCCTTAACTTTTGATATTCCAGTGTTCTCACTCTGGGAATGCAGTGTGCATCAGGTTACAAAGTCAAACTACTACACGTATATCAGGCACATGTCCAGTGTCTGCTAGGTGATGTCTGAATTTTTGGCACAGGGTTGATTGTATGGTGTGGAAGCTTTGCAGCTCCTTAAACAACTTTGGGCGCTTACCCTATGGAAACATGGGACCTTGCTGGTGTAGCTGGGCCCAAGAGAGGTTGATGCTGCTGGAGAAAAGGCTGAGGCATCCTGAAATGACCTTGCAGGTCTTGTGGACAGCTCAGGATGGGTATTTAAGGGCACTTCTGTAAACACTATATCACAGTGAGGTCTCATTGCAGTTAAATGCAAGCCATGTGCTTTTTTTTTTTTTTTTCAGTGAGGGAAAATTTATTCCAATTGTGAGTACTTGAAAATACCTAACTCTGAAATGATGCCCCTGGTGAGAAACCCTGAGGAGTGCAGCACTGTGAATGATTCCCACACTCCTTCAAAATGAAGCCGTGCTGTAAAGCAATGCATTTTGATAGCATAGCTTACATTTCTCAGAGCAGCCTGAATGATTTTTCCCAAAGAGTGCAGCAAAGTGTTGATATGATAGCTCTGTGGTTTTGAAATACAAACATTTTTAAGGTACATCAAGAGTGTTGAATCAAATGTGAATGTATGTATATGATTAAAGGAAATTGACCTATGCATCAGTAGGATTTATTTTGAGCTGGGCAGCACAGAAAGCTCCATGCAGTTTTTAATAGTTATATTTTCATGCAAATGAACTGTAGCCAGTCTGAAGATATTCCAGGAATCCCAAATTTTATGTACCACCTCTGAAGTCTAACTCATATAGAACATTATTTAATTTGTCATTAATTAGTAAATTGCTTTGTGAAAGCCAGCAAATGATCTTGGGTGAATTGACGAGCACAAAGATTATTCTTCTGGAAATGAATTGAAATTCTTACTGCTGAGTAATTTCCATGAAAATAGAACAGCCTTTGTAGCTTTTATTTTAAAATAAGAATAAATGATGCCAAAAGGCTGCAAATAAAGGGAATGAAAAATTCTAGATAAAAGACATAGGCAAGAAAATCTCAACTTGTATGTCTGTCCCAGCAAGCTACAAAGTTCTTGCAAGTAACTACGTGAAACTTGAATTGATTTAGGACAACTTAGAAGATATGACTAGGTGTAAACTGCTTCTCATTGCATCTCCTGGAAGTCAGCATAGAATTTGTTGTTTGAAATCTTTTCCTCTTTGAAAGTCAATGACTGGGAAGGGGGGTGGGGAGACTTGGCAGAATGCCACTAACTTTTTTTTCATTATTTGATGTGTTATATATACACCATATAAATCTGCATTTGTTTGGTTTGCCAGCCTGTATGTCAATGCAGGAATAATTATTTTATTGTTATAAATAATATATGTGCATTCAGAAACATTACAAGTATTTATCTCTCTCCAATCCTCACTTTTGCATACTTTCCCCTCCCTACATTCACCCCCTACCTTCACATCTGCCACAGTCAAAATAAAAGTCCCCCCCTAGCTTGTGCTCTCATTGTTTTTCCTGTGATTGATTGAATGGCATGCTAGGTTCAGTGAACTTGGTCTTGGCTAGCGCTCCACCCAGAAACAACCTTCTTTTCTATATGAATTATCATATGAAAGCTGCTAATGTCGTTTTACTGCAGCTCTGCTTCATGTTTCAGAATTGTAAGTGGCATCATGCAGTCCACACTTGCCCATTTTCATGGAATAACCCTTCTCCCCCTTCTCCATTCCTTCTCCTCTTTTGCCCTACTTTTCAGTGGAAAAATTCTCCTCTTTCATTTTCTAAAGTGATACTTTCCCTTCAGTAAACATTTGATGCTTCAGATATGAAAATAACTTTCAGTCTGAGATTCTGACACTGTTAGAAATATTATTGGATCGTGTGGATCTTATCCTCTGAGAATGAAATTGGTTATTGCAGGCTGACTTAGAGCAGTGGAAGAAGCTGGTCCCTCAGAATTGCAGCGTGATGGCAGTCTCATCAAGCAGAGTTTCAAACAACATTTTAAACTTCTGCAGAGCATAACAGCAAAGGAAAGACTAACGTCATGTAAAATTTAAATATTGTTGACTGTTGTCAGCAGTTAATGGTCTGCCCTCAAACCCAGTTATGTGCAAATGTAAAAGACTTATATATTAAATATGTACAAACACATATGAAAATGTTGTTTCTTAAAGATGTTAGTATCAACAAAAATGAATTCGTTCTTAACAATAGTTTTGAGAGTTGAGAGAGATTCTTTGTTGTCATTTTGTATTTAATACCCACATGGCATGGGTACAAAGCTCATTCTGTGCCACTACTAAATGCAATTTGCATGCATATTAATGAGTAACCACTTCCCTGTTGTTGAAACAATAGCTTTGCAAGAACAGGTATAATTTAAGTTAGGAGGAGTGTTTGCTCACACAGTCAGGTATGAGTAATTTTCTTGGGTTTAGTCAGAAAAGATGATGTATATCAAAACTTTAAGGGTTCTAGGATTCTTTTTTTTTATATTAATTCAAAAGAAATCTTTACAAGAAACTGTAAATGTTAATGGTTGGTATTGTTCAACTCGATAGCAGGAAATGCAACGTGACTTCTTTTACTGGGTGCGTGGGAGAGAAGACACTTCATTTTCTAAAAGAAATATTGTTTTTTTCATTATTTTTATGTTTGTTGTTCCCACAAAAATGGACCCAAGTGTTTTGAAAGGATTATAAATATGGTTACATTTTGGCACTGTGAGCTGGTTGCAGACGCTGTGTGTATGTGTCTCTGTACTCGTGTGTGGAATTTGGCCAATTTCAACTCTGAGTTGGTCACAAGCAGCCAAATGGCTTTCAGTTTTCTTTTGTTGTAGCTGCATTCTCTACAGGGTAGAACCTTTCAGGCTCTACTTCAAGGTACTGCTCCTCTGAGAGGATAAATTATTAAAATGCAGTGTCTGCTTGTGAAAACTTGAACTTCACAAAGTTACACTCATTTGGTCTCCAAGAAATAACAGTTCCATCCTTTCAGGTCTCAGCTAAGCCAAGACACATGCTAATTTTCTTTAAACTTTGTAGTTCTGATGACCTTAAGGAAATGTGTTTAAGAGAAAACTGAAATCTGCTGCACCGTGAAGGAGTCAAGGTGTCTGGTGTGATTAATCTCGAAAGGTCATCTTCACTAGCAATTTGGAGTGGAGTGATTAGGTGTGAGGGCACAGGCTAGTATTTGGGCTTATGCATCATCGCAGTTTATTTTAACGTTATGAGACAGACAGAATAGGCAAACCATCCATCGTTTATCACAGTATTGCAACTTTTATTACTTGGCCGCATAAACATCTGAGATGTGATGTGCTTAGTCGTGAGAGGGATGGACCAAGCTGTCCATTCTTGGTGATATCAGGCAGAGCTGAGGTTACAAAGCCAGTTTCCTAACACAGCAAGCAAAATTGTTGAACTACACTGAGATCCTGATGGACCCTGAAGGTCAGTGCTAACTGCAACTTTATGTAAGCAGCTCCATCTCATGTTTTCCAAATCTTTAATAATGTGCTCTTTGCCAGGGTATCTGAGCGTTCATCTTTCTGTTACGTTCTGGCTTGTTGCAATTACGAGAGAAAATGTATACTATTACTTGGAATGAAATACATATACACATACAAAATGAATGTATGGAGTGAAATATGTGTAAGTGTATATAGCACATACTGAAACAAGCTAAAAGGAATGTTTTGAGACATTTGACAGTGTTAATATTGATTACTGAATAGATTAAGAGACAGCCACAAGAGATTTTGTCAGCAGATCAAACTTTACCTGTGTGACAGTGTTAATACTATGAGACATGAGCATTTATCAAAAAAACAGTTTCAGCTGCTTGGCAAAAAGCATTGCATCCCTGAAGTGTTTTGTCATACAGCTTCTTCCACCTAACAAATCATGGTGTTATGCAGTTAAAGTTGCTCATGGCAAGGAAAAGAATGTTTCCAGCGGGAGGCTGTATCAGTAAGGTTCTTGATTAAGGAATTCTTTGAAGATATTTTTCTTTTTAGTGTGTGTAATTAGGATTATATTGATAGCAAGGTGGTGACAAGAATGTTAGAACCAGCTGTGTTGGATCGGTGGTCCATCTGGCAGATCTGGTCTCATGCTGTAAGTGACTGTATTAGATTTTACTTGGGAATATAACACCTCAATTTGGAAGATTTCTTCCAGTACATATTCTTCCAACTGTAAGTGTTCAGTAACTTCTGCAGGAGAGGTATGAATTTGAGACCTGAATTAAATCATTGCAAAACAAAACCAGTCCCCATAAGACTGGTAAGACTTATGTATGCTGAATAACTATTCCATGCCCATCTGAAGATAGGATTCAGATGCATGTCAGTGAACATCTTTGGGTTTGATTAATGTGAGGATTAGTTGATGGTTTTGCCCTAACCTTCTCTCTCAGTCCACAGTTCTGCTTTGTAGACTGTAATGTGTGTTAATAATGAAGAAATTCTTTAATTTCTAGAGATCTTGTTGAAATGAATGGAGATTCCAGTGCAATAAAACAAAATTCAACATCTGCAAAATAATTAGTGTATGACCCTTCATAGGGAAACACTTTGGAAGCAGTGCATTTGCATTCTGGCCCAGATCCAGAAGTCTCCTTCCACACAGAAAGAGTACAAGAAACTTTACCCTTACAGTTAGCTCCTGATTTAAGGGTGGGAGGAAAACACTTACTCCTAGAACGTGCTGTTCATACCACATAAAAAGAGAGACAGCATCTCAGAAAAGGCGTGGAGCGCGCATTGAAAAGAATCAAAAAGACACACATAATTTGGATAGATAGCTGGCTGATGGTCACAACAGCACTGCCAAAGCTTCAGATCTATATCATATATGTGATGATTGTTTGTTGCTTTTGCCAAAATACAGCTTGTAATTCTTATCCAGCCTCAGCTGAAGAGTTAGGAGCTGAAAGCCAGACTGTGACTGACTTTGGCACCACTGGTTTTTACTGAATTGCAGACCAGTTGCTCAGAACTCCTTTTCTAATATAAGGTCAGACACTTCAGCTACTTTGAGACAGAGAAAGGTCTGCGCTCTGAGCACCCAAATACTTTAACAAATCTGAAATAATTAATGGTTCTAAAGCTCCAAGAATGCCTTTTAAAATAACATATAATGTTATATTCACCAAAGTTTTCATATGATCTAGATCTGCACACTTTATTTGAACAAGTAATTAAGATATAGGTAACCCACAATACAATTTATCTTGGTATATGTACTACTGTTTGGTAATGGTGTCTTACTGATAAACTTGATTATTTGGGAGATTCTCAAGACAGGTAATATTTGGGGAATATTATGAGAGGTTCCTGTCTCCCTGGTATTATTCCCCAGAAGCTGGAGACACAGACCTGGATTTCAAATGATCAAAACTGTTAGGATTTTGAAATACTTTTGTTCTAATAAAAAGGTCAGCATTTTCTTGCTTATTCTAACATTTTCAAAAAAAATATTATCTTTTAAAACTTCTTTTTGGTAAAATTTCTGTATTTCATCTTTTTGCACCAAATTGGATTCCAGAAGATTTTGGAATATTTTTATTCTCTACAAGATGGATGTCCTATTTTTGAACAATCCTAGTCCATACATTTTACTTTACAGTTTAACTGATCTGTATCCTTCAGAAGAGCTCTTCACTGAAAATTAATGCTGGGTCGATCATCTATATAATAAACGCCAACAGCTGTCAAAAGCAGAGTGAAGCAAAAGTGGGGAAAAAAGACAGTAATTGTCTTATAAGAGTGCCTCATGGTAATTCAAGAAACATTCTGCAAATTCCACCTCAGTGGGGTATGAAATAAAACCCACATTATGATGGACTGGGAAAACCTAGGGTGGCCCAAAGCTACTTTGCTTAGGATGATTTCTTCCTTTTTGTTTTTATTTTCTGATAGCTTCCCTAACTCTAAAAAGAGTAGAAAAAAGTTGGAGACAGGAAAATGTATGACCATGGTAAAGAAACAAGGAAGGGAAGAAATTCTCTTGCAGTATCAGATAATCTCGAAATATAATAATATATCTTGTAAACTTGTGAGATCTATAGCAGTCTTATAACTGATCAATATTCCACCCAGGTTTACAAGAAAAAAAAGACCACTCTAGTTCATAAATCAACATTTCTTAAGGTACCTGTATGTTTTTCTCCCCTGAAGGTTGGTAATTTTAAAAGGAAGCTGTAAAGATCAACAAATTCAACGAAACTGAGGCATGCCAGAAAAGGAGTTTTTGCAGGGGCATATATATATAAAGACATAATATATGCACAATATACTATATAACCATAATTGGGTTGTGAATTACATTATATAACAAATGTCTATAAAGGCAGCAAAGATTTTTTGTCCCATTTTTTTTTTTTTTTTTTTTTTGACAGTTTCATTGACAGTTTTATTTTTATACGGATGCAAACGTGCTGAATCTTAGAGAGCAGGTTTGCTTTTCTGTTTTGAAATGGCCACCATGAAACATTTTCTCACTTTAGAATGAGGTCTAAATATTAAAGGGACGTAGGATTCCAGAAGTAGTAACAGACTAGATATATGTATTTCTGACTTTTTAGGAACATAGGGGAAATAGTAATTAAAAATATGGAAGCACTCTAATGTCTGCTAAAAATAGATTTTCCTTGACTTTCTGAGGTATTACAAATCACTGGAACAAGTCAAAGGTTTGCTATAACTCTTTGGGAGAAATAATGACCACTCATTGTTAAACGCATAGGTAGATGCATTCCCCAACATTTTTTCTGTTTTTCCAATGGGACTGCAAAGAGAATTAGAAGGGTGCGTGGCATTACTGGGGCCATATAAAACACAGCTCTGTAACCCTGCTCTACTGAAGTACCTGTAGGTGCAGCAGTCTCAAGTGTACCTTTGTGAGTTCTCTCTCTCCTTCCAGAAAACTGGAAGTTGTGGCCCACGTTTCCACCTGTTATGGCCCACCCCACTACCAGGTGTGCCTCTTTGGGATTCAGAGTTTGGTGGGAAATACCCCACACTCAGTCTGGAGGTAAAGGTGAGACTGCAGCCTCTGTCTGCCTGGTTATCGTGTAGTGCTCCTTGCTGACTCTTCTAGTTTGTGGGAGCTGCAGTTGTGTCTGATTTCACAGCAGGACAGAAATTCCTGCCTGGGGTTCTCTAGGCTCACCGTCCCACTCAGCTAGGGATCAAAAAGCAGCAGGAGCTCGATTTGCCATCATTCAGCAAGGCAGAGCTCTGTGTAAACTCATATCTGTCAATCACCAATTCCTTTTCTAATCCACTTGCTCGTATTGCTGCCTCAGTTTGGCTTTGCATTTTTGTTCTCTTCATTGCATAGAAAAGTTATCAGTTGGAAAGACACCAGTCATGGGCATCTGGGTGTTGTGTGCTCAGAGGGGGTTTAAGAAAAACTCTGAAGAGTAAAGTGGGCTTGTAAGATTGGGCTCCATACAATTGTGTGTAAATTCTAGATCTGGAGCTCTAAAGCTTTTGAGTCTCTGTATTTGTCTTTTCTGTATTTATTTAGACATCTAAGTAACACCTGAGCTAAATATCTCTGGATTCCTGAGCAGCTCTCTCCCTGAGTTGTTCTCTGTGTTGCACCTTAAGTTTGAAGAGAAAATTGTGTTTTCACGAGAGAAGAAAATATACCTGACAGTTTTGAATACTGAAAGATAGCTGCTGCTGAGCAGTGCAACTGAGGTAGCTTTGTAAACTTGCTTTGCAGTATTGACAGCCAGTCAGTCTAGTTGCTTAATCCAAATACTTTTACAGTTTGAATATGTTGCCAGAAAAAGGAAATCAGCTCTTGAGATGCATTATCTTCTTTCAAGAGTGTCCTGGGGGCACTTACTCATTATCCTGGAATAAAACAAATGAAAGATTTCTTTTTTTAAAAAAATATTATTCAATCCATTTAGAATCCCTGGAGCTGAGTATTTTACATTTTTGTGGCTTGATAAAATAAAACCAGCAATTAGTTTACATGTATTTATCGTTAATGGTTCTTTCCTTCTTTTTGCAGCTCGTTTTGAATACTATAATCCTGACAGATTAACTTTCCTACTGCAAAAATTATTATTTCTTGGAACTATGAATGAAATAAGAGTACATGTGTTCACTATGACTGATGGAAGGAAATCTCACACTGCTAGACAGCACTTTAAGCTGATACCATCACATATATATATATATATATTTTTTAAAAAACAACTGTTTACTCATATTCATGTGTATATTTGCTTGCATGTCTTTATATACACCATTTAACCACCAACTCATTTTGAATCTGACCCATTAAAAATGCGTCTGAGTGGCCACATTGTCTATGAAGGTCTGTGAAAACATGTAGTATGATAGGACAACTGCACTGGTAAGAAGAACTGATGAAGGGGGACTGTAGCGCAGTGAAGAACCCAAATGAGACAGACTTTAAAAAAACTCATCCAGGGAGAATAATTACCATTGGAGCTCATCACAAACCAGGAGACTAAAAGTCTTTAATCTTTGCTTTATCCAAAGCATATGGAGCTCCTTGTTTTAGAGTATACAAGGTGCTAGTTAAAAATCTGGTTATGGGAGATGATGCTGATTTGCATTTTCTCCATTTGAAAGTTCTCCCTAGCCCTGATCCCGGACTATCAGATGATTTCTTGTACCATGAGTGACTGTCTGTGTAGCTTGATATGACACAGAGAAACACTGAATGACACAAAGAAGAATAAATGAAAAGCTTTTTTTCCCTCCCAGGAGGACAATCTGTACTCTAATTTGGATCTAGTATAGAAGTCACCATGAAGGAAAACAGTATTAGAATTTTTACTTGCCATTTTATAATGACAGAATTTTGTTACCACTTTGGTATTTCTCTGTGCTTTGTAAGTGTGGGATGGTGTTCAGCCAAGGAATCACAAAGTATAAAGTTAATGTCTTTTTGAAGTCTCTTTTTCACAGGCTAGGTATAGCATGCCTGCTATACAGAGATCACACAGGCTTATTTCTGGCACAGTCCAAGAAAGTTGTAGCTCAAGGTGAATCTGCAGGTGTGCAGGCTGACTGCTTCCATCTTCATATTGTGATTCCACAACTCATGACATGAGATATGAAGTAGTTTAAAAATATTACTAAAAATTAAGGACTTAGGTGAAAACCCAGCTGCTTGACCCACTTTAACAGAAGTGTATATATCTACAGGAATTTGGTGTTCCTTTCAAAAATGGTAGCAATTTTCCCTTTAAAATTATCACTTTATCAAAGATCCAACCTGTTTTGATTGAAATTATTGGTAAACAAATACAATTAATTTGTGATTGTTACAGACTTTTTTGGGGGGGAGTTTTCTTCTATTTTCAGAGACTGAAAGGCTAGAAAATGGTGTTATGGTAGTCTAGTCTGCCCTTTTAGGTAACACGAGTGATAGGACCTGAGACGCTTCTTGTTCTGTGGGCTGCATTTTTACATAGAGTGCTTTTTTTATTTTATCTTTTTTTTTTTTTTTTTTTTTTTTTTTTTTTTTTTATCTGTCCAATAAAGGAACAGAAGAATACCTATATCTTTCTGTGTAGGTGCCAGAGAGTTGCTTGCATTATCTGTGCGGGTTACATGAGCAGATAGATGGCATTCTCCTTTTTAAGTCTTGTGTGCAGTGGCAGTAGGTTTGCAATTGTAGCATTTTCCTCCAGGACTTGTTCGCCATTTGCTTTGTGTCAGATTTCAGGAGGAAAAAAGGAAAGAGCTATGTTTGTGGGGAGTAAGAATCCTTGCCCTCCCTCCCATGGCAAAACTGCAGCTGTTGCAGTGCCAGGGTATAAACACTACTTGAGCTAATAGTTCTGGGTTGTTCTGAACAATGGAATTTACATTTTTTTTTTTCTTGTACATAGTGGTACATAGATTTCTCATTGAATATTCATGAATTTTTCATTTTGCAGTTGCTATCCTTATAAATTTACTATTTGCCATTTTGTTTGCACTAGCAAGTTTGACCATAAGATATCCAAAACCTTTGTAGCTTGTTTTAGAGAGGATTATTTCAGGCCTAAATATAATATTTGGGATCTGCAGCGAGAGATATGGCTTTCAAGAGACACCCCAACACTGACTTGGCATTCGTGTCCTACCTGCTGGATGCCAGTGGGATCCTGTCCATTGATTTCACAGGCTTTGGATCCCACCCAGAGCACTCTCAAAGACGGGTGGGAAGTGGGATTGTGGGCTGGATTAGGAAATCACAAACAGTTCTGAAAGAGGTTTTCTTTTTAGTCAAAATTTATTTTTTGTCTATATTTTCTGAACAGCTCAAAAAACTGCTCTGCAAATAAGAGAGTTTATATCATCCTGTGGAGTAACTTGTATCCTAAATTGTTTTAAACATTCATCACAAATCTGACAAATTATTACAAAATTATAGAGGAGTTTTCTTTGTCAGTTTACTTTGTATTATGCTAATTTCCTTTAAAATCCAGGATACTCAAAGACCTGTAGAACACTGTGATGTTTATTATCTGTTGCTGTCTTATCCTATATTGATGGAGTTTTTCGGCAGTTTTTAATGTTTTTTTTTTGTTTGTTTGTTTTGTTTTGTTTTGTTTTTCTTCCTCGTTAAGCAGAATCAAAACCTTTACTTTGCCTATTTTCTTTTTTGTTTTGTTTCCAAATAGTAGTGAAAGAACTTTATCTCTTCCCTTCTCATTCAGTGTGTAGTGTGTATGCTCAGACTGTTGTGTTCTTGGCTAAAAATTCCTAACAGACTTAAACACTGGTACTTTTTCCCCATTTTGACCATTCATCTTTTTAATCTGCTGCTGCTTATTTTCCCTGATAGCACAGTCCTTTTCTCTAACAAAGCACATATTCATATGCATCCTACTTTCTCTGCTGATCACCTTGGGTGCTTCCCAACACTTTCTTCTGCTGTCGTTTCCTTGCTGACATAACCGGGAAGAATTCACTCAGCCAGGTCCCTTGTGGCTCTGTGGGCCGCTTGCAGCTCTACAAGGTGGACTTCCTCGGTACCAGAAAGATTAAAATCAGCATCTGCTACTTAAAGCATCGTGGATTCCTGTTGTAGGTTTTACCCTGGTGAGTACTCCAAGTCAAACAATATCGCGGTTGTGAATTGTTGTCTCGCTTGCAGCCTTATTTCTCATTCTTGGCTTGTGTCCTAGAATGGGATCCAGAGCAGTTACTGACTACAGTGATACAAAAGAAAACACACCACAAAAGAAAACAGTTGCACAATCCACTTGCAAGCACACTGCTCCTGTTGTATGCTTCTGCTGAGCTGGCCCCAAAATACAGGTAATTTAAATTCCCCAGAATGAAAATTAAAAAAACAAACAAGCAAACAAAAGCTTGACCTGCTTATAATCTCTTCCTCTTTGGAGAAAGAGGAAACAGAAAAGAAAAACCTTTTAGGTATTCAATTTAAGTGCCCTTGAGGCTAAGAAACTTGACTTTTAAGTGCTTCTCAGTACTTAAAAATCCTCATAGCCCTTGATGTCTGCTGAAGCTGCTGTTAGTACAGCTCTACCCAGCACTAATCCTGCCTTCTTACCTCCTCTCAAGAGGACACTGAACCTCTGTCACAAGGAGAGTACTGCCTGCAAGCAAGGTCACCTTCTCCAAAATTTGTGCCTGGAATGACCTTAAGGATTTGGTTGTAAACAGCATTTCTGGTACTCCCTACTGAACCTCAGTAACTGCAGCAGCAGTCTTGCCAGGAGCCTTTTGCTAGGACTACTGATGGATGTCCTAAACTAGAGGCAGAAATGATGCACTGAACTTCCAAATAAAAGAAACTTGAGTGTCCTAGAAATCTGTTGTCTGGATGGTGACCACATGTGAGCACAGAAAGGTTCATCAGGTCCCCAGAGAAGGGGCTCTGTCCCCCTCTGTCCTACCACTGCAGGAGGAAGACAAGAAGAGAAAGTACAGCCCCGCTGAAGACAAGTGGAGTGTTGTTTAGAAATGGTCTTCAGAAGATGGCAAGGGAAATAACAATGTTAACTAGTTATCAACAGAGAAGAAAAGAAGAAATGTATATATATAACGCTATTTTAAGTAACTATAAAAACAGCTAGAAATGAAATTAAGAACAACGTGCAGAGAAGATGGAAACAGAAGTTGCACAGAAATTTTTTTTTTTTTTAAAGATAATTGAAAGCTGTAAGAAATTACATTTCAAGATGAAAGCAGGCTTAGACAGGAGAGAAATTACAGCAAAAATAAAAGATACAATAAGGAAAAGAATTCTAAGGAAAAATACAGACACTGAAAAGTACCAAAGAGAAAAGGCAGGCAAGAAAATGGCAGAAAGAGTAATGAGAAGGAAATAAAGGAGACGAGATAGAGATTGAATGATTGACTATTCTAACACTCAACTGAACTTTGATGCCATCTTTTTTTTTTTTTTTTGTCTTAAACATAAGTACACTGACCTTCACTTTTACAGAAATCTCTGGGCATATATTGGCAGATGCTGTTTAATACTGGCAAATTCTGTGCATGAGGATTCTCTGAATAGGGAGGAGCTGGCATCTCACGTTCAACCTACTCCGATTTTGCTACTCAAAATGGGATAGATGATTCAAATTTTAATCAGAATGTAAAAGAATGGTTACGGTCATTTCAAGCTTTCTGCCTGACCTCCAGAAGTCCTGTGCCAAAGAGAGTCCGAGAAAGAACAGGCAATATTAGAAACAGATACCTTTAGAAACAGATACTAGAATTCAGGAATTATGCTGTGTTTTCGCTGTGCAGGTGATCGCTTCTCTGCAGTCATCTACAGCCTCATCACTGAAGGATGAGTGGAAGTGTGTTTTCTCTGTTTGCAGCCTGTCCCATGCCTGTTGAGGACACTGTGAGGATCAAAGCATTTTCCTGGGATCAGCAGCGGTTCCCTGCTCTGCTGTAAGCTCCCCACATAACTGCGGGCAAGTCCCTCTGCCTCCCTGGGGCCAGATCCCAGGCAGCACACTTGGTTGTGTGCTAAAGCCACTGGGCTAAGGGCAGTCAAGTGCATGTGGCCTCATCCTGCTAAAACCCAGCTCCCAGCAGAGCTCGAAGGTGTTCAGGCAAGTGAAAAGGCAGTGGCAAAGCTTAGTGTCCAGGTACTGAAGCATCAGGAGTGAGGATTTGGGACTGGAAGGGCCCACTCTGCTTCACGGCTGTGCTTCACGGCCCGTTGCAATGTCCTTTGCTGTGCACTGCCTGTCCCTGGCTTAGCATCTTGCTCTTGTTCCAGCAAAGATGCCATTTAGCACAGCACAGGGCCCAGTGTTTTGTTGTGTCCCTCCTTGGCACCATCAGCAGCAACACTTCGCTTCCCTCTTATCTGGCCTCTTTGCTTCACCTTTTCTCTATCACCTAATTATTATACCACAGATATATTACCTTGGGATCAAAACAGTCCCTCTCCACACATATGTAAATTCTAAATTACCTCATCACTAATCTAGGAAACAGGCAGCTTTCCATACTAGCGGGCAATCTGTTCCTCTAAAGCTTAGCAGTTTGGAGCAGAGCCTGTCTCCCTTAGAGAGACAACACTTACAGGGCCCTCTCCTCGGGGACCCTGTGCCTTGCTGGCTGCCTGGTCCCGGTCCTCTCAACCCCAGAGCACTAGGGTATCGGTGCTCACACACTTCCACGGGTGACCACCCACAGCATCACTGCCCCTTACACAGCTGTGATGGGGAAACTCTAAAATCACTGCTGAAGTTGCACCTGGTTATTTTCTGTCACGTCTGTTCTCATCCGGGAAGTTTTAATGCAACTAAATCAGTGCAATGTCACTGCGTGGTAATTACAGTTCATCCTATTTGCGGACTTTTATTACAGCAGCTGTCAATTAAACGGGTTGCTCACATGCATTTTCATGTGCAGCATGCTTATACATTAGGGCATCTAACTGGAGAACATGAGAAGCATGTGTTCTGTGGCAAATTGAAATGCAAGGGAATAAATTAGCATCTTCCTTTAAAATAGCTTGCTTTATTAACGTGTGTTTTGTACAAAACTGAATGGAGTAATTCAGGCATTCATGTAAAATGTACACAATTAAATTATCTTTGATATTCCTTGATGGTGATTGGGAAACTAGCATTGTTTTCAATGTATTTCACAACTGGTTGCTTTGAAAAACTGGTATATAATGTTTACCATTAACTGAGAAAATGATCTGGTGCCTGAATACAGAATTACTGAACAGGCATTTATTGTCTTCTTGCTGTCTTCCCTATGGTTTAAAAAAGGCATGAACGAAACAGGCTGAGTAATGGCCTGTTAAGGTGCTATTTTAATTTTCAGCCACTAGTGAGTGCTCTTGAATAGTTTTTCAAGGCAGAGTCCTTGAGCCCCCATGAACTGCAAAGCCTGAACCTCTGGTTTGAATTTGTTGGAAAAATGACAAAGAACGCAATTTATACAGGAGGAAATGCAGTGCCACTGGTGCGGAGGTGACTTCCCCAAACAGGCGAGGGGCTTGACTTAATTTATTAGTAAGCAGGATTCAAAACAAAATGACAGTGCTGACAATCTCTGCAGCTTGCAGTCATTTTTTATTTCTGTCCATTGGTAATCCTGGTTTAAAATATCCGCAGCTTTGTCAGGAGCTTCTATTTCAGCCCACTTGTACCTGCTGTTACTTGTTTTGTCATGTGTGTGCGCGCATGTCAGCTTGCAGATTTAGACACTTAGCTAGGCTAAATAAACAGCAAATGCTGGGTATTAGTCTGGGCTGAAGTCTGAGCCTTGTGCAAACAAACGTACTTATAGCTGGCTGAAAAGGTAATGATTTATTTAGGACTTGAAGAAACAAGTTGTCAATTCTCACCATGTGCAACTGAGGTTATGGATCCTCACCTTCACCAAGTGAATATATATATGTATATATTTATATTTTATGTTGACTGAAGCTTGATACTGCCTTAATAATAAAATGAAGGTTTTGTATTTACATGCTTGGACAGAGTCTGAGCTATTAATTAATTGAAGAGAGACAACAGAAACCTCCAGCAGCGTGCAATAATATTTGCACACCCAGCAATGCCAGTTCAGAAGATGCATGAAGCACCACTGGACACATTAAACTGTTCCTTCTCTTACAGGACTCGGCCTGTTAAGACCGAGTGGTTAGGATTTCCAAGCTACTTACAAAGTTCTGCTTAAGGGAAACAAGCTCTCTTGCTTTTGACTCTTAGTTAGTCATCACCAGTTAACTCCAGCACTCATTTTCCCCCACCCCCTCACCCTGCACAATTCATACTCATTGTAATTAATTTTATAGCCTTTTTAGCAAAGGGAGACCTCTACATTTTATGCTACATTGCACAAGCAATTGAAAGTTGCAGATGAAAAAAAGCCAAGCACCAAATGTTTAGCAGGTTTTTATTCTATTTTAAATGAGCAACCTATTTAAATCAATTATCAGCTTAAAATGAGCAGCCTGATCTAATTAGTGTTAGCCCCTGGTGGGTTAATGAATGAAAGGGAGGTGCTGGGCAGATGTGCTTTCCCCTAGGATATTCTTCTGCTGACCACATTGACACAGAATCCTTCTAGGTGGGAGGATCTTATCATACAAAATTGCTCAAAACAAGAATTCTAAGATGCAGAATTATTAATTCTATTAGGAGAACAACGCTCTATATGATGTTGGGGTCTTTGCTTTAGTTATGTGCGTATTTTTGCCAGAGTCTTTAAAGTAAGATTTGTTAATGTGAAATAAGCCATAACAAATCTAAAATAATTTTATTCTAGAATTAACACACGAATCCATTTCTGCAAGGCACAAGATTTAAACATATATATTGAAAATGCTGACTAAAATGTTCAAGAAACTTGGTCAATCATCCATAGACCAGCTCATACCCATCATTTATCCCAGATCTTAGGTCCCCAGTTACTTAAACATAATGTCCTCTGTGCTTTATTATGTAGCCAATTAGTTAGTTTAATATAGTACATGCAAGCAGAAAATATGATAAGTATCATTAATTGTGGTAAAGGGAGAAAATCATTGTTAACAAATGGGCTTATTTTCTTATTCCTTTGATGCGTTTGCTGACTGCTCCACTGTGAGTGCACAAGTGTTTGCATTTTTGGAAGATGACATTTCTTGAACCAAATGCTAAGTTGCTGGTAAATATTGCAATTTGTTACTGTGCAAGACTTCCAGGTTTGTTATTCTGGATGTGACTTTTAAAGCAGGCCCTGCTGCTTTCCCCTCTTTCCGTGTGTCTCTCCAGCCCAGGTGGATCCATACAGACCAGTAGTCACACTCCAGTGCTCATCTGATCCCCCTCAACTGGGGTCTGGATCCTCTTCCATGGAAGCTGACTGCTGGCTTTCCTGTCACTTTTACAGGTGGTTTTTCAGATTTTTTTTTTTACTTGGGTTTTTCAGATTCCCATCAGTCTGTTCAGAAAGACATTTATATAGACATGACAGACTATAAAATTTATAAACATTCTCAAACGGCAAGAAAAATATATTGACTTGTTGACACTTGTGTGTTATTCCTGGATCCTCATCCTCTATCAGGTGAATAACCAAGGCTTCCTGAATTTCTCTGTTTAGCTGGGACAAATACACAGATGTTGCTGAATTATAACACTGCAGAGCAAACACGGAAGTGTTTGATGGTAGGGACACTGCTTTAAATGTAGAAAACTCCCTTGGTACTGTTTTGAAACATTTTGAAAGTTTTGAAATAGTCGACAGAGTGCATCAAGTAAAATTATCTGATGGTTGTAGGGTGCAGAGGCTTTGGTAAAAATAACTGGTTGGGTTGAGAACTTTTAATTGCTTTGCCCAGTGGCATGCATACATGTCTGTTAGAAAAGGTGAAAAAGATTTTTAAATGATGGGTGTGAAGAAGGCCTTTTAAAATCTCTAAATAAGTGGATCAGCAGATATATATATATTAAAAAAAAAAAAAAAGAAAAAAAAACAGCTACTGACCCACTTGATCTTCCCAGACTTTCTATTTCTTTTTTACTTTCGTATTGCAGGCAATTCTCTGAAATTTAAAGTCTTATGGCTTTGTAATTATAAGGTGAACATTTTCACTAGTGCAGAAGAGCTGGTAAGCAAAAAACACACAAAACTACACAATATTTATCTGAATCTTTTAATGTGGAAGTTTAAAAAAAAAATCTAAGTCCCATTGGCATGCTTTGAAAAGACTAAATAAACCACAGACTGTCATTTGGAAAATGTATAAAAAGTATGGTTTCATTTTTATTTTATTTTTTTAAAGTCAAATGTTAGCTTCAAGTTTTTTGAGGAGACTATCTACTGCCTTTTGGGGAGAGAAACCAAGAAAAATAACTTCTAAGTATTTTTTTCTCCTTTTGAAAGTGAAATTAGAACCCAATAGATAATCATAGTTTCACCATTAGTTATTACAATGATTTATTCAATTAACCTCATGAATATAAGCCCTATCATTAAATAAGCTAAATTTGAGTGCAACAATTACAACTTTTGCTAAATGGAAGCAGCGTAAGTATTAAGTGTTTAAATATACCAATATTGGAGCATGATAATTTTTAAACATAATTACATCTTTTATTATATTTTGATTAGATTAAAATTAATGCATTATTAAGCCATGATATGTTCTACCATCTAGACTTCTGTATAGACAAAGATAGGACTTCCCCCCCACACACACCCTTTTCTCAGGTCTAAATTAATTAAATTCCCTTTAATTATAATTTACTAAAAAGCTCCACTTTTGCCACTATTATGTCTTTTGAACTTTGAAATTCAAAAAAAAAAAAAAAAAAAAAAAAACCTTAAAATGGTCTTTTGCGGGAGAACTGAACTGTCAGCGAATTCAGGCAAAATTAATTATTTCAGCTTGATAAACCTTTTCATCTATTTGACTCCTTATACAGAAAAGCCAATTAATAATGTCAAACATGCTTTGCCTCCAGGGACCAGCGGGTTGTAATGAGTGTGTTTACTGCGGAGTGGCTATAGCAGAAAGAGCCGCGTGTAGCGGCGCTCTAATCGCGCCACACCTGTCAAGCTGAGTCTCATTATCTGTGTACCAAGGGCAAACCTCATTTTGTCAGGAGTGGTTTTCGAAGAACTAACAACTGCCTGGGGAAGCATACAGGACTGTCGGCCAGTAGACGAGTCACTTAATTACCAATCAGAGCGGCAGAAGTGAATTCCTAATGTTCTTTAGTACCGACCCAGCTAATCACCGGGATGTGTGTCTCACCTTATCTGGGTACCTGGACCAACCATTCATTTCAGCATGGAGCTAATTCACCACTTTTTCTCTACGCTCTAATAGGCTGGGATGGATAATGTTGCTTGGTACACAGCTATTCATCAAACACACGTCATCCTGCCAGCGTAACCGATCTGATTGCCTCATCCCCTTCTGATTATTAGCTGGTAACAGGGTAGCTCTTGGTGAGGGGATGGCTGGTGGGCAGAGACACCCATCTGGGGTCACCCAGAAATGTGTGAAATGTGCAGGAACACTTGCACACCCAGCTCCATAAGACGAACGAAGGGCTGACCTTGGAGTGGATTATATTTTGGAAGCCATGTATACACATTACCTAAGCACGCAGAACTTCCCCCCGGGATAAATAGTATTATCCTTACTTTACATATTGGGAATGGAGACAAACTTCTGGCCTGTGACAAAGAGATTTGTCTCTCCATGGAGTGGTGGAGGCGTGTGTTGTCCTTGGGGGAGTTCCTGAAGGACTCTGTGCTCTTGTCATGCCGTCCCTAACTCCAGAGATGCAGTTTCTCTGCTCTATCTGGACCCTGACAGCATCTTTTCAGCACTGCAGTTTAACCTGCTTATGGCTAAAACAAGCAGGAATTAGGAAAGGCAAAAAGCCTGTTTTTTATTTCCCAGGAACTGAGTATGTTAGGCTCTCCCTGAGAACCCTCACAGGGATATCAGTTTAAATGCAAAACATCCTGGGGTGCAAGCAGGAGGCACGTCCCTTTCCAGGAGAACCTTCTTATGGACTTCACTGGATTTCTCAAATAACCAAGGGTTATTAACTACCGGACCACTCTGCATTTCTTTATTGCCATGTATTTTTTAGCAATACTGCTCTCTGCACAGTACTTGCTGCTGTTTTTAGAAAGCTGGATTTCTTCTTACTCTACTTGCGGATGACAAATGATATGCAAAAATTGCAATGTAGGAAGGCTTTTGCTTAGCATATGCTAAACAAACTCTGGTGAGAGACTATTCTGAAATTCTGGAATGTTAACAGATATAGGAAATCCAAAGTGACTGCCCGCCAAGAGAGATTTTGCTCTTTAATTACTGCTGAATAGCTGCAGAAGTCAAAAGGTCAGTTTATTGGCTGGGTAGAAAGAGCAAAAAGCTCCACGAGCACTGAGAAATAAAACAAGAGGAAGAACCTCCCTCCTCTTGGAGAACCTATTCCTTGGTAGAGTTACCAAGCACAGGTACCACAAAGAACAGGGGTATTTATGAGCTGGTTCTGTCAGATGACACTCCAACTTCTTCATGAGTGGTGGTTGGGGAAGGACATTTGACAGTAAAATCCCACGGACTATTACGTGGACTCTCAGTATGGGATCATGACATCGGTGATGCTTGGTGTTCTGGGCTTTTTTTGTTTGTTTGTTTCATTTTCTATTGTAAGACTGAATTATGTTCTGAAACTACGGCTGCATTCACCTGCCACCAGTGTTAATTACTCTGCCCGTACACTCATATTCTTTGCAATTAAGCAAGGCAAACTCTAACTCTATATGAATTAATGCAAGATTACAAAAATAAGGGGAAGTTGAGATGGGGGAAGAGGAAACGTGTTGCTGCCTGCCCAGGAGAGCTGTACAGCCACATGACTTCTCTTGGCATTTGGCCCAGGGAACACCAGATGGATGCTGAGCAGAGAAGATAATACGGAATGGTGGATCCAAGGGTGACAGATCAGTGTTAAAATAATCCCATATTCCCCTGCATTTCCTTTCTTAGGGTGCAATCTAGCAAAGCAGTTAAACATGCTGAAATCAAACTTACTGCTTCCATGACTGTGCACAGAGGAGGGTCAATAAGGTTTTGTATTCTACCTCTATTTAAGGTAACCTTTGCTAAATCACTGATAGGGGTTTGCACAGCCAAAATCAGTGTAAAGCAGCAGAAGAAATAAAAGCAATGAACTGGGAAAAAGAAGACCTGGGATAGCCAGTAAAACAGAAATGAGACTTGCAGCAGAGGAAAAAAAGAGTTGTTTTGTACTGATTGTTCATCAGTCTTATCATTCAAACTGTGATGTTACTTCAGCTTTATTAGGTTTGTTTTCTTCTCCTGACTTTCAATACAGATGAAAGTCTAGACTCTCCCGATGACTCTACTCTCAGGCCAAGTACAGTCTAACCTCTCCTGCTAATGCAGTAAGTGGCATTCATCTTCCCTTATGCAGGCAAGGGTGAAGAAGAGGTCAGCAGCCCTAATAATTGCAACTTCGGCCTTCTTGTTGGTGTGGTCATATGATCTTTTGTTTTCCATTTTAAGACTGACAAGTCTTAAAAAACCTGGCAATACTCAAGTTTTGCAAAACTGATCATTTTAGCTGGTAGTAAAACTTTTAGTATTGATAGTATTTAAAATTTTCAATGGGGGGAAATCTTATCAAATCTATCATTTCTAATTTAGCCGACCTACATCTAGAACTCTAAATGTTTTGAACCGAAATAATGAAATGGAAGTAATTTGATTCAGTCAAATACCTGTGTGAGCCATAGTAGTATTTTGATGCAGATGGGGCTTGGATGCCTCATGCTCCTGTGCTCTTTATGGGGCATTACTATAAATATAAGTTGGGGATTTATTTATTTATTTATTTGGCCTAAAACATGGTAGTAACTGAGGGGTCTCTAGAGAAAATGGCTTATTGAAGATAGGTGGGAGGGACACCAAGCTGTAACATTGCGGAGGCACACAACATTGTTGAGACTCAAGCAAATGGCAGTGGAAGAACAAGAAAAGAGGTAAGATTTGACCAAACTGTCTTAAATTTCAAACACTTGGACTTGTTCTTCTCATCTTCTGAAAGCTTGAGGGAAGCAGTTCTTGAGGTTTAACAGAAATAAGTGGCTGATCATTCATTCTCTCCATGACAGACAAGCCTCAAGTCATACACAATATCCTAAAAGCAGCTTCATCCATGTGTAAGAAAAGGAACTGTTGCCTTTGTCATGCAGCCCAGAATGGTGTTTGGTTTTCCTTTTGGTTGCTGCATTTTCCCTTAACCACACACTTAATCTGATGTGCATTATCACTCCCTGATCTCATTGCCTCCTTCCTTGAACTTGCATGTTGCTCAAACTGACTTAGAGGGGAAAATGCCATTAAATGAGTCAGTAATTCATTTCCAGCAATAACTTTCTGTATTTGTCCAAGTTTTCTGAATGTCTTAATGAGAGCTTAAGCAGTACTGTCTTTGTGTTATCTATTGAGAGTTCCCCGGACTGTTTTGTTGCTGTTGCTGTTTGTTTGTTTGTTTGTTTGTTTCAAAACAGATCATTCAAATATGGAATTCAAGTCAAGGACTGCACTGCTCTGAGTGCTGGCTTGGTGGTATATGGCAAGCACAGTCAGGGACGACCAGACTTCCCACCATTGTCACTATGCGTGTGCACAGTAAATCAGAAACCTCTTGGGAATCCCAGTCTTTGCAGGTGCTTTTTTTGTAATCAGTTGGCATGATCCTTCTCCAAAACACTGGTTTTACTGTGCCTAGACTGCCTAACTGTGGCTGATCTATGCCATATGTTCAAAGTATGGATGCTGGAAGGTAGGTAGCTCTGCTGTAATGTGGCTGCTTCTGAATGGACTTTCAAATATGGAGAAAAATAGTGTTTTTAAAAAATGCTATGGTATGTAATGATAAATATAGGCAGAATTGTAAGAGAGAGAATGTATAAGTATTCTTTATAAGTATTCTATAAGTATTGCCAAGCTTGCTGTCTTGCATAATTCTCTCATTTTATACTTAATGATTGCCAGGCCTGCTTGATGACATGAAAAGTAATTTTGAAGAGGAGACTTTTCAATTCAAATATATATATATTTTTTTCATCCCAGAACAGAATATCAAAGCATCCACAGCATCTTATTCTTTCAAATATGTAGCAATGACTTTTTTAATTTTGGAGATGTCACTATAAAATTCAGGTTTGCTAGAGTTTCATGATAATAATAATAACAATAACAACAATAACAATAATAACAACAACAATAATAACAACAACAATAACTACTTAAGTCCTTATGAACTGGTGGCATTAAGGAGAGCTGCTAATTTGTAGGCACTCTAAAGAGAGCTGCAACCTTGGAACAATCCCACTTATAAAATGCAGGAAAGTAGACCTCAGATGTATAAATAAACACTGACCTGTTTGGACTCCTGTTGCTTGAAAAACCAACCGATTAAAATACATATAGAGAAAAGGGAAGTTGGCTCCTGGGCGCAAAAGTGCACATGCCAAATTCCACCCCAAAGCGAATTTTCATTATAAAGTTGTTTGTTAAATGATACCAAACCTAGAGGTTTATCTAATGGAAACAATACTGGACTTGGATAAATTCAGGAGTGGGTGCCATCTTAGCATAAAGCCAGGTTTTTACTATAGCTCTTTATTTGAAGAGCATAAATCATTCCTGTTAAGGACCTTGTGTCTTCTTGTCCCAGAGGAAAGTGTAGGATGCTCTGTGAAAAATGGCTTTCTTGCTCCTGCGGCAGTATGGTTAACACATCTTGCTGGTGTTCCAGAGATGTGATCTCCAGCCTTGAGACAGCCCCTGGCGTGGGGCCAGTGCTCCTTGTAAATGGGTCTCTGTCCAGTGTCAGGAATCAGCAGCAGACAGACATACAGGCAAGACAATGCTCTCTTGTGTGCCACCAGCTACAGAAGCTACTGTGCTTTAACCACCCTTTGGGTCTGCTAACTCTCCATCAACCACAGTTATGCTCTCCATTAAAGAACAAAAGTTCATGAAGTCTTTCAATGGCATAGGGTTTCCAGAAGCACAAAGAATACCCACAAGGCATTTCCAGAGATCCTTAAGTGTGGTTATGGCTCCAGATGGCTCCTTTCGCGGAAACCAAATCCTGCTGAAATCAGTGTGCTTTTTATGTAGAACAGTTGAAATGACCTTTTGGTCTCTTTCTTTCTGTCCTGAAAGCATCCAGTTGTCCAGTGAGCCACCTCATGCTCAGTTTAATCCAACAAGCTTTTAGAAGGGTCACCTAGTAATCTTGTGGTACAAACCATACATGGCCTACAAGGCAAAGAGTTAAATCACTGTTTTTTTAGCTTAAAAAAAAAAAAAAAAAAAAAAAAAAAAAAGTACTTAAACCAATTAGCTCAAATCCTACTTTTCCTCTTTTGCAAAGGAATCAATAGCCTGACTATGAAAGAGTCGTTTTTAAAAAACAATTATTATTATTATTATTATTTACAGAAACAGAAATGACTTTGATTCAGGTGCATTTCCCTTGCCTCTCTTAGTCGCAGAGGTCCAAGCACATCAAAGCCTAGCTAGATGTATCTGTCTAGTGGAAAGGGAAAGAAAGCCCCAAATCCAGGTTGGAGCAAGGATGAACTGTGGGCTGTGAGCAAGACTAGATGATTGTGAACAATAAAGATTGTTTCTGTTTACTACGTGTTCCATCATAAAGCTTTATGGAAAACATTCCAGGACAAGGGTAGGTGAACAAGATATTCCTAACATGAGCGGTGATGGTTCAAAAGTTCAGCTTTAATATGAACATTGCAGTTTTTTTTTTTGTTTGTTTGTTTTTTTTTCACATACACAAAGAGCAAACAGATACTTCTTTCTTATTGCACATAAAATGTGCTCAGCAGCCTGTGTGCGTGGGTTCTTGAAGTCTGTCCTGACTTCTGCTGAGAAGACAAACAGCTGCTGATCTCTAAACACAGGAAAGGTGGTGAAATATAAACGTAGTGTCTCCTCCACAAGGGTAAGAAGGAAGGAGGGAGGGTGAAGCTCAGAGTCCAAACAGAAAAAAACCTTCCTGTGGTGCAGAGTGGCCACACTCAAGCTGCCTCTGTTGACTTTAAAGGGCCACACCAAGAAAGTGGCAGAAGAAACCCATCCATATGTCTCTGCGGTTAATGCAAATGTGGGGCAGAACCAGGTTTAAAAGACATGTGAGCACTTAACAATGGAATTTGATTCTCTGTCTTAGAGGCTCTATGATCACATATCTATAATTCTAAGAGCTGACTTGCCTCCATTAACTTGGCCCCTAACACTAGCGTGTGCAATGTTATCAAAAGACAGTGCTTCTGGTGTTGCATAGTGATATTATATCTAGTCTATCCAAAGAGACATTTTCCATTTACTTCAGATGTCTTTCAAGGACAGACTGGAGATGTAGTATAAATATAAATTTTCAAGATGACTAGCAAACTTTTTCATACTTCCTCTAATCCAGCCTACCCTGAGGCTCAGAGAAGCTGCAGTTTTGGGGGAGTATCAAATATGTGTGGGCTTTCTCTTTTTTCTCTCTCTTGGTGACTTGAAGGCTTCAGGATGGCAGCAGGAGTCAAAAGCCTCTCATGGAAATGTAAGACTTTGGTGCAGTCCAACAGCAGCCACCTGTTCCAGTGTAAATTTCTCTCTTGTGTGTGCTGAAGTCTTTCGTGGAACTGGGTATGAACAAGATGAGAATAGAGCAAAAATGTGTTTTGTTTTGTTTTGTTTTTAATGATCCTTAGGGAGTGCAGGTAAAAATCTGGTTTCAAATTATAAGAAAATGTTAACACGCTTAAAACAATTCTTCCAAGATGAGTAAACCCACAAAATATACAGAATGCCTTATATTGCCCAGAAATATGAGAGGAGGAGAGCACTTAATGAATGACCGGGAATTGCACTTTTAAGTATCTTTTGCATGTTTCCTATTATGCAAGAAACATATGCGAACTAGACTGAAATTTCTTATGAATCTATTCCATAAAATCTAATCCTGGTAATCATTTATCAAGAGGCATTTTTTATGGAACAACATTGCAGACCTGGATGAACTGTCCTTCTAGTGCTTCATGCTCTGTGCTTTCATGTTAACAAAGGAAAGGATTATGTTACAAAATAAACAAGTCTCCTAATGAATATAAACTATTCTCAACTGTGCTGATAACAAATAGGCCGAGGTTAAAGAGCTAAATAAAGCATGTTGCACTGAGATGTGGTAATGACAATTGTGACTTATCATGATCCGTTAAACAGATCTGTTCTTTTCTCTTTGGGGAATTTGGCAAAAAGATCAGTTTTGCACTCTCAGAGCTGTACCACTTCTAGAGTCACTCCTGTTCTTGCTGGCATGATAAATTAGCTTATGTAGGCAAGAGATCATTTCTGGCATTCATTAAATCAGTATTACAGGTCCACTCCTTCTGCTTGTTGCTCTGGGGTATGCCACCCACTTTTCCTGCTAAAAAAGCCTCCAGAACAGGGCTTAATAGCTTTTTTGAAGAGTAATAGGAAAGAGACATGCAAGAACAAAACATTGTACTGTTAGAGTGTCTTCACATTTGTAGTTATTTTATATATATTTTTGGAGGGTTAGTCTTGAAGGACAAAGCCTTGTGTGTGTCTGCGTACAGTATCTTTCAGGATGCTTTAAAAGTTTTTTGTTTTGTTTTGTTTTGTTTTTTAAGGCAAAAAGAAATGAGTAGTTAGTCCCAATGAGGGCAATTCTGTTCAGGAACCACTCAAAGCACATACATGACAAGTCCCTTATCCTGCATCCTGAAGGCATTTCCTATTGACTTCACTGGGACATTGAGCCAGAAAAAGACTGCCCAGGGAGACCAGCCACTCCTTACAGGTCTGGGACTTGCATCACTCACTGAAAGTCCTGGAGGAGTGTCATCACAAGTGGTGTGTTTTTCTCCAGTTAGTCTCTGAACTGTGAATGTGGTTTCCTGAAGCAGCTAAAAGCATGGTGAATATTTGTTAGAGGAGGAGTTGGGGCACTCAAGGATGATGCAAATAGGGATTTTGCTGGTCTGTGGCACCATGCAGTGCTTTGGGCTTGGAAGACAAATTACTTTCTCAGATCCACCATAGAGTCACTCTCTGCAGTAGGCAGAGATGGGTATAGCCACAGGGACATCACCATGGGGAGAGGACATGGCATGCAAGCCCAAGCTGACCTAAGGTACCCCTAATCTCCCTCCAGAGATAAGCATGAGCCTGACTGCATGTAATTTGTGGGTGCTTCAAATCCTTATCTCTGACTGGATATGATAATTTTCCTTCTTTCCTACTCTCTCACTGTCATGTCTATTTAGACTGGAAATTCCTTAGGACAGTTGTGTCCCTTGAGGTGTGTGTAACTAGCACAGTTATCCCGGAGATTTAGCAATAGTGTTTAAGTGCTTGGAAAAAAATAGATGATAATAAATTTCTCTCTTCCTACCAATATGTCATCCATTCAGGGTGTGAGATAATCAAGCCTTAATTCTAAACAGCCCTGTTCTGAATATTTTATATTTTTGTCCCTGAATATTTTGTATTCACTGCCTTTACTCTGTTTTACATGATGTTCTTCATTGTGGTCAGGAAACACAAAACCAATTAGATTGTTGCAAGATGACCCTTTCCTTTTGCTTTTGTCATGAACTGACAGCATGCATGTTTACATCACTTTTTGTTTTACAAATGTTCCAGAAATCATCAGAGAAAAGATGCTTTGAAAAGGATATCATTATGATGATGATATGATTATGAAAATTTTGGCTTTGGGAATTGCAGTTAGCAAGTTACAGGACAAAGGGAAAATAATTTTGAAATTACATGAAATTTGAGAGAAAATAAATTTTAGCTCTATTAGAGATCTGTATCGTCCTGCGGTGGATTCCATTCAATGAACTTTTAGAAGGAGGAAGAAAAGTCATATTAACCCATTTCAGTTTTTGGATATAGTATATCATTTTAGATTAATACATTTAACATTTCAAGGTGCCATTCTGGAATACAATGATATATGGTATTCATCATTTTCAACTTCTTTTGTTGTAAATTAAGAACAGTACCCCCCAAAAGCTCTCAAATCAAATTTTCCATTTGAAATAATAAAAGTAAAGTGTGTCATTCTGACTGACCATATTTTATGTCACCTTTTCTGATTCTCCCAGCTCTTGTACTCCTGTCATGGTTATCAAAAGAAATGACACCAAAATAAAACAACTCTACAGAATTTGCAAGGGTATGTACAACAACACTCAGGTATTTTCTGCCTTGTCTAGAGGACTCGCATGTAAAAAGCAAACATGACCAACACATTACCCTGTAAACATTTGCTGACTCTCCTACAGTTCAATGATTTCATATATCTCAGAAAATGACTGCACAATCTGTATGCCCATGAGTCTTCCAGCCTGACGATTCTTGTCAGAATTTCCTTGTGCACTGTGCTTAACTTTGTTTATCAAACATCGTGCTCCACTTTTATATTTTCACTGTAATTTGTTTGGGGCCAGCTTCTATTGTATATTTCTATAGTCATTCAGGTGCATTTACCTTTGCACTGTTAAGCAGGAGTAAGGAATAATTTTCTGTTGTGTTGCAAGCACCTGCCCTCAATGGGTCTTGGCCTCTGAGTAGGACTCTACATAGGACCACTGGTATTTTTACTGCTTCTGACAACTTCAACATATTTGTGGATATTTACATCTGTGTGACATAGCTGTGAATATTTACGTCTGTGTGACGCCTTTTGATAGAAAGTTGTCAAAGAATGAAACCTTTGCTGGGAAGATGCCTGATCTCCACTTGTTAGTCTATGTTCTGTAATGGATTTGAAACCTTTCAGAAGGGAGCCGGAGGGCAGCTTTCTCCAGTGATCACACCATCAAACCCCAGAAGACTCACTTCCACTTCTGTCTCCATATCACAGAGCATTTCTCTTCCCTCTGGCTGCTCAGATTGGGGCACACCAGGAAGACAAATCCCTCTCACTTCTTGGAAAATCTCTAGTTGTGACCCCACCATGGTGCTTCCCTGAAAAATCCATTGTTTGCATGAAATCATGGTAATCTGTATTCACTTGGTGTCCTCTGTGGTGTTTAAATAATTGGGACTGAATTCTGAAATACATTTCTTATTAGTCTGTTCATTTTAATGGAGTTCACTGGTAGAAAATTAGCATGAGACACCACTTTTAACCCAGCAATTGAGGAAGTTGCACTTTTTCCATGGACTTATTCACCTTACAGTAGTTGTCATGAGGCTGGTTCAATATTGTACTGCTTCTGTTCTGATTTGGTACATGAACAATGTGTCACAATTTTATTGCCTTGTATGCTGTGTTCCTATATCTATAGAAATATCTTTATTCTACATACGTCTCAGGAAAAAAAAAAAGAAAAAAAAGAAAAAAAAGAAAAAAAGATACAGACAAGGAATTCAAAGTATCTTATATTATCACAGATTTCTGTAGTCTTTTCAAATGAAATTCCTGCCTCTGGCTTTTTGCTTAAACTCCTGTAATACAACCCTAAATCTAGAGCTGATTTGTAATGAACCTGCTCAACATACTTGCATTGTCAAATTTAGATAACCAGTATAGTCTGGTTACTGGCATAAAAATTCCAGTACATTGTATTTATTTTAAATGAGACTGACATATTATAACTTTATGCTTTTATTGTTTGATAGAGATATCTAAGTATGCCTATGCGCCTCATCACCATCGTTTGGAAGTACTTCCAAAGCGCTTAATAGAAATTACAACAACAACCTCTTTTTCAGTGATGAACTGAAGCTCTGCAAATCATGCTCTTTTCCTGGGTTCTTCTACAGGAAGGTCAGCAACCTTCATTTCCTTCTTACGCCTCTCCTCGCCTGCCCTTGGGAGTAGCCATCTCCTTTTTGGCTTTCATTACTCTAGCCAAGGTAAATAATAGAGAGACCTTGTTATTAATGTTCTCATTTAAAAATCTATTATGGTATTTAGAATGATGAGGTCTGACTCTAAGTCAGGAGAAGATTAATTACATGACACTGGTGAAAACGGGATGTGACAGTCTTTGGACTGATATGACTAACCGTCCCAATAAATCTGAGCTTGCACAATTGCTGTAGTAAAGTGTGCGCCATGTGCCAGCACTCAAAATCTTCCTCTGTTCTCTTAAGCAGTTACCAGGATGTCACTTAATTATGTCTTTCAGACAGGCACTATAGCGAGAGGAAAAGCATTTCTTAATATACAGGGAGAAGGGGTGCAAAGAACACTTCCATGGAAAAAGATACTGTTTTTCACCCAACCTTCTGTTTTTGACTCTCCTTTATTTTGGTACCAAGAGGAAGATGTAGGAAAGATAATGGCTTGCAATTCTAATAGAGAGGGTAGTTATGCCACTTACTAGCTGGATACTGCCCTCACTATGCTTTCTACTCATCTTTTAGCACCTGTTACTCCAAAAGGTCTGCCCTAATGGCCTCTAGTTTTCCTGCACTAGGTTTTGGCATTTAAAGACCTACAGGTCCTGAGATCTGCCTTTGGGAAAAGTTGCCACTTCCTTTCAACTTTTAAAAATCTTGATTTTTAAGTCTTGGACTGATTTAAACCCACTGAAGTTTATATATATATTTCTAACTATGAATAAACTCTTGGTTTATGCAGTCTGTGAAGAGGTACCAGCTGGGTCAGCACACAGCAGCATAACTGGGACAGCAACAGCAACTTTCATTCAGCTAATGCCAGGGGATTTTATCCCCAAACTCCTCCGGCAATCAGTCTAAAAATGCCAGGTAGAAATTTCTCTTCTACCTAAGCTTCTTGCCCTCATTTAGCTGGCAGGTAGCACACAATTTTTGTGGCTGAGCAGGCAGACACGGTGGGCAGAAAGGACAAGGACAGCGGGAGGAGGCGTGCGTGAGCTGCCTGTGGACAGGAAGCTCTCTTCCCAGCCAGCAGGCCTGTTTGTGTGCACTTGCTAGCATGCTCCCCGCCACCCACACCACATCCTCCGGTGCCTCTTCTCACTCAGCGGATGCTGGCTTCTTTCCTTTAAGTTGTGCTGGATGTCACATTCACTTGCGCATGGCCATGGTCTGACTCCAGGGGCAGAAACCTTCACTACAGGGACAGCAGCAAGAAACTTGCATGCATTTATTTCTCTCCAAGAGGATGGCATAAAGGTAAAGCAATTCACCCCGAGCAAAAATGAATATTAGCATTTGGTTCGTTTTAACAACCTCAGGCAACAGTAGCTCCAGGGGTTTTAATCTGCCCTTCGACCAGAATGGCCACATATTCGAGACCTGGCTCCAGTCTGCTCCCAGCTGTGCCAAGGGGGATCTCCAGGCCCCCAAGGCCTTTGGCACCAGTGTTGTTGCTCCTGTACAGCCTCTAAACTGGTGCCCAGCACTGAGAAGTGAATCTTTGTCATCTTAGCTCTACTAAATTTCACTGGCTGTGGCAATGAGAAACTAACATAAACAAGATGACTTGGAGGAAAATGTCTTTTTTTTTTTTTTTTTTTTTTTTTCAAATTGCAGGTGTGTTACTGATCACAGTGGGGAAAGTTGCTGATACACATAAACCTTGATTAACAGCTTCTGTTGGAAGGTATTTGCTCAACCAAATCATGAAAGCCATGTAAGATAAAGAATTTCAGCAAATTACTTTTAAAATAATTTTGACCCTGCATGTTTACTAGTTAAGTAAGGATTCACTGAGTGAACAATCTTAATTTGATAATCAACCCTTTCTTTTCTTCTATAAATATTTTGTTTATGAAAAGTGTATGCACAAAATTAAAAGTAAAGGAGAAATCTCAGCTATATGGGAAACTTTGCCTTTGACTGATGTGGTGGTTTTGCTTCTGAAGATTTACCTGTAGCTTTTTGTCCAGGTTTGACACTATGGGAGCAGAAGGACAACTGCACGCAAAGGGAGGGAGGGAGATCCCTGCCCTGCACAGCTCAAGGACGCATGTGTTAGGTATCAATTTTCTTGATTTATTGTGGTGCATTGACCTAAAAGCTTCACAAAATATTTATGTCTAAGAAGAGATGAGCTTTGTGTGCAACAGCAACGAATGAGGCAATATTAGGTGAGTATGGTACTGCTCAATGGTAATCAATCTAGGATTTAAATATCTCATGTCAAAATTAGCTGAAAGAACTAAATTTTCAAACAAAAGTTTTGAAATAGTGTATCAAAACCAGAAGTTTTTCTCTCTCTCTCTTTTTTTTTTTTTTTTTTTTTTTTTTTTTTT